>NC_134484.1:325416233-325716233 GCF_040206685.1 Ascaphus truei
ACACACACTGACCCACACTGACTGACACACACACACACTGACCCACACTGACTGACACACACACACACACACACACACACACACTGACTGACACACATAAACACACTGATCCACACTGACTGACACAGATACACACACTGACTGACACACACACACACTGACTGACACACACACACACACACACACACACACACACACACACACACACACACACACACACACACACACACACACACACACACACACACACACACTGACTGACACACACACACACACACACACACACACACACACACACACACACACACACACACACACACACACACACACACACACACACACACACACACACACACACACACACACACACACACACATGACACACACACACACACACACACACACACACACTGACACACACACACTGACACACACACTGACTGACACACATACACACACTGACCCACACTGACTGACACACATAGACACACTGACCCACACTGACTGACACAGATACACACACTGACTGACACACACACACACACTGACTGACACACACACACACACTGACTGACACACACAAACACACACACACTGACTGACACACACACACACACACAAGGAATTCACACTTAGTGCAAATAGCTAATACATGGGATGTGTGCCGAGCACGCGCGTTATAAGTCAAATTTTATTTGCGTTTTGTCAATGAAATTGTATTTTGATTTTTAATTAAAGCATCACCAACACAAATACAATTTCTGTGACAAAAGTCATAGAAGTTTCACTTACTATGCACGTGCACCGCACACACAGCTTTTTTTTAAATGAGAAGCGGTGTGCCACTGTTTCTATACTTTTGATGTTTCAATAATGTCTATCATATCATACTGCTCCCTTGTAGCTATTACTTCAAGCTCGTCCATTTTATCTATCAGGCTTCTTGCATTAGCAAGCATGAATTTAAGTTTTTTTTCAGTCTATACTATTAACCTATCTGCTCCTGCCTTTCTACTCCTATTGGATTTAGTCTTTAGAAGTTTTCTAGAATTATCTGTATTTAATATGGGTGCATCCCTGTTTGCCAAACTCCCACTTGCCCCCATTCTACCTCCATAACCCTTGCTATTTCCCCATCCCTATATAATCTTTTTAGTTGTATATCTGTTTCTTGTCCCTCCCCCCTCCGTCCTAGTTTAAAATCTCATCCAACTGTAGCCGGGACCCCTTTTTCCACCATTTGTTGGATGGTGCACCTAGGGAACGCTCCGATAACGGAGGTTCCGCGCAAGAGGGAGCCGCCATGTTTAGGTTGGCGCCGGTGCAGAACTGGCCTGGCAGAAGGTTGCGCATGCGCAGACAAGGGGAGTGAAGCCAGCGAAGGAGGAGAGCTCGGATAGGAGGGGAGTTAAGGAACTATGGGTCCCAGCAGCCCCCGCGGTACCCCGTGATGCGCGAGGGCCAATCAGGTATGAGGAAGGGAGGAAAAGGAAGTGATGGGGCGCACGTTGTGTCAGAGCTAGCTGTAGGAGGAAGGAGAAGGAGCTCCGGTGTAGGGAGGCCGTCCGCCCCTACCTAGGCCGCATGCCCCAGGCCCAGTTAGGCCCTGAATCCCAGTAGTGTGAAACTGAGCTAGGGACTGGACATAGACAGGTTCCGGAATCCCTTACTGATTACATGATTGCTACCGGGACAGTTCTAAGTCTGCAGGAGGTCTGGGATCGCCCCGGACACCTACGGGTGACGTCATCTATGCCCACACTGATTCTTTGTGAAGATAGTTGCAGAACCAGGTACTGGAGTGCCCGGCAGGTAAACTTCAAGTGCACCAACGGTACCATCATTCACTCAGGACACGTGGCTGCGCAGTCACATACATATACATTCACTGACTCACTTGAGGGTGGGGGACTTATTCCAAAAGGGAACTGGACATGGGTTGGGATCAGCCAGTGAAGGGAGAGGGAGAGTGAGCGTTCGACAGGACGCTGAGAGTAGTGTCTCCTCTAGGGAGGGACACCTGTTGATAAAGCGTATGGTTGCTAAAAGTAAAGTACATTGGTTAAGGTATACTGCTGTGTGTGTGTATTAATGTACATAAGTTCCTGCGAAGACCCACTTCCCCTCGGGCGGAAGCTGTCGCAGGTGGAGGCGCTGCACCAAGTTATAAGTATTGTACGTACCCCAGGCTCTCCGTGGCAGAGTCTTAGGCCCTGTGAGCCTAGAGGTTAGACAGCATATGGTAGTGGTCTGTGTTCGCTAGGAACCAGGGCTACATTTGGAGGCGCTGCTGAGATCTTAGACCTGGGGTGCCCCTCGAGCCAAAAATACCGCCACCATGGCCCTTCCCTCACGTCAGGAAATACGCGACTGGGTGCACAAATGCGCACGCCTGCCCGCCGCGCAGTGGCTGTGACCCCAGTACCCATGGCCCTACCCTTAGAGACATTGCAAATGGCCCTACGACAACTACCGGGTTTTACCAAAGCCCGCCTGGTAGATGTGCTCATAGATCAAGATGCTAAGTGGAACACCTTGCTAGTAGATTGCGATGAGATCTAGTAGTCCTCGAGCCTGCCATCCCTCAATATCTGCCGCTTCCAGACTCTCCGTCCGGCGGAAGCCCCTTGGTCTATCCACTTCGGGACCCCCCTGTGGGGGAACTAGGTGCCGATGACCTAGTCAGTCAGAAGTTATCTATCCCGGGTCTAGTGCATCCGAAGAAGTGGGGGTGCGTAGTGGCATGCTGCAGAAACTCAATGACAAGATAGACCAGTTAACCACCCCCTCAAGCTTACCGCCGTTAGTAGAAGCACTTACCCTAGCCACGCATTCCCAAAGCTACCGGAAATTAAAGGCCTTCTCGGGGACTCTACCTGTGCCCACAGGAGAGGATGGGATAGATCCTTGGAAGGAGCACACTAGGGGAGTAATGGAAGAATGGTCTTGTACAGACGTGGTGAAACGCAAACGGCTCATGGAGTGCTGTGACCCCCGGCGTCCACTTTGATCGGCATTCACCGATAGCAGTACCCCGACCTGACCTCTCGTATGATGATCGAGTTCCTCATCGAGGCCTATAGCGCGACCGAGGATGATGGGGCCTTGTGGGCCAAATACTACGCCATCAATCAAAAGGAGGGAGAAGATTTGTCTGCCTATATCCACCGCGTGCAAATCTCCCTAGGACCCCTGCTGCATCATAAATATGTGACCGCCTCACAGATGGACGAATACCTCTGCAAACAATACCTACGGGGGTCCAGTCCTACTCACCCTATTGCCAACATGATTCGCAATAACCTCACTCGAGGACCCCCCCTCATTTATCAAGCTCTTACAGCAAGTCAAAGAGCACGAAACACATCTCATCCTTCACTCCCCACAGAAGGGTAAAGCAGCCAGCAGCACTAAACCCAAAGGGAGTGCTGAGAAGAAGGAGGATCCACCGGATAAACCCGCCCAGAAAGGGCGAAGTACGCTGGACGAACCTCGCCTCCGTATGACCGCCGTACCCCACCCAGGGATATGTCCTGCTACAAATGCTGGAAAAAGGGAGAGATCTCCTACGATTGTCGGATGGGGGAGTCTCGTCACCAGACCCGGTCACCCAAGAAGTTCACGTCCCAGGCCATGATATGCAGTGTTTACGCGGCCAGCCCAGAAGCCCCGGTTCCCACCCAAAGTGGCGACGGACCCGAGGACGAGAGTAACCGTGTAGGACCGGTAGCGCTGATCCGGGTGCTAGTGGATGGCATCTACTCCTCCGCACTACTGGACACGGGATCTCAAGTGACAATCCTATATCGAGGATTCTACGATTGACACCTCCAGAAGCGGCCTCTGAAATCGGCAGGGCATATCAAAGTGAGAGGCCTAAGCAATGACGACTACCCCATCGATGGCATAGTGACCGTGGACCTGGAGATACAACAGCTGAACACGGGGAAGTCTCACCCCATGAAGGTGGACGCCTTGGTGTCCGGAACCCAAAGAGCCCCCTAAGTATCCGATCATCCTAGGCACGAATGCTGACATTGTACACGCCGTCATCTGGGCCTATCTACAGGAAACTAATGAACTACCCATGTCCAGCATACAGTTACAGCTTGTCCAGGTGGATCCAGATTCCCCTCCGCCACCCTCGGAGGACTACGGACTGTTGTTCTGCGGCCGGGGAGGGCTGACCAGACTCTTACCAGGAGAGACGCAGAGGGTACCCGCCTGGTGTGCCTACGCTGAACGATGAGACGAGGAGCAGCTCTTTTCTCTAGAAAGCACAACAGAAGAAGATGTCCGCCAAAGACATCGGCTAGTACCGGAATTCAGGGATTGGCCGACCGCCATTCCCCGTCGAATTTATGTGCTTGTAACCTAAAAAACACCCTAGCCCCAAGTGTCCTCAAACAAAAAGCAAAGCCTCAGAACTGGCTACAATCAAATAATGGTTTTCATGGCTGCAAGACATGCAGGGCATGTCAATTTAAATCCAGCAGTAAAACAGAATTTACATCTAACAACACAGGTGAAAGGTTCAATGTAGAATCTAGTCTAACCTGCAGGTCAGACCATGTGGTGTACCTCCTGGAATGTCCATGCAAATTGCAATATGTGGGGAAGACTGAGAGACCAATAAGAACTAGAATTATTGAACATCTAAGCAGTATTAAAAGATCACTTTTAACACACAGTCTTTCCAAACATTTCATGGAAAAGCACCAGGGGGACATCACTGGTCTGACTTACATGCCCATTGAACATGTTGCGGGCCACTGGCGGGGGGGAGATCGCAATCTGGAACTCGTGAGAAGGGAAACTTTCTGGATTCATAGGTTGCGGACTCTCTCCCCCAGGGGCCTTAATATGGAAATTGAGATAGCACCTTTCTTGTAAACCATGTAGATACATAAGATTGTTGGATCGAACTAACCAGTTCCTCTGTTTTCTCCATCTACTGTTCTCTCTTCTGTTTTCCTCTTCCACAGCACGCATGAGTTATCTGTTTTTTAGGTAAAATAAGTGGAATTATGTCACTGTATGTCACTGAAGCTCAGTTTCCCCAGGTTATGCACTTAACCAAGGATTTTATTACATTTGTATAAAATTGTAATGAATATGTAAAAATATCTAGTTGTGCTATGCTGAAAAATAGAAATATGTCAATGTATACTACTTAGCGTATTACATCCAGGTTTTGCACTGTACTCAAGATTTTATTGCATTTGTATAAGAGTTATAATGAATATAAACATTCAGTTGTGCTATGCTGCAGAATATTATGTTGTGTATTTCCCATCAGAAAAGGTACTTCCATGCCTAACAAAGGTCAGAGTAAAACTAAGATTATAGATTATGAAACCAGCCCCTCTTGAATATGTATGTGTATCCCTACAAATGTATTAAGTTGTTTACATGATGGAGCTCTCCCATATATTAATATATATATTTTTTATATATTTTTTATTAACATTTTTTCATACATTGAAGAACATGAGGTAAAATTTGTTTATTAATAATCTAAGCCCACTTGTGAGAATAAGTAACATCTCCCCTATTATGGAAACAATGATAAGACACAATTTAACCCCTTCCCTGCTAGATAGAAATATGCTAATGTAATCATATATAGCATGAAAATATTCTGATTCAAGCCTATATTACCACAGTTAATCCCTATTATATTACACTGTTTCCAATTTTTTGGACAAAATTTAGATTCCATAGAATCACCCTCCTGACGATCAGATTACCCATAAAAAAAGCTATGAGTATTATCCGTTTTATTACCTCATATTGCGGTTCCAGAAAGTAACAGGTTAATCCTGTCATGAGTCAGAAGTTTTTTTCCCTATTTGGAAGCGCTCCTTCATGCATACAAAGGCACAGATGGTAATTAGTGCAGACCAGTTTTTTATGCACAAGTGTTCCAGATCAAATTCCAATTAAGGAAGGTATATAATGTCACCTTAGAGTAGGGGGCGGTACACTCCTGAGGAAGCCACACACCCTTTTTTGGCGAAACGCGTAGAGTGGTATCCGCCCAGAGAGGAGAGAGAAGAGAGGAGAAATTTACTGACAGATACTCACAGAACCGCGACCGGAAGTGACGTATCGGGACGGAGCGGAAGTGACGCATCGGTGTGTGAGTGAAGCTGAAACATCCATCAGAGAGGCTGTATCCCAGTGAAGAACTCCACAGTGCCTGCGGGCAGCTGTTATGGGAAGGTGATCGACCCACAGAAGAGGGAACCCACGAGGGGAGAGAGACCTGGATCAATGCGCCCACCGCTGGAGGTACAAAGTCCCTGAGAGTGGTGGTCCACACCAAGTCACACCGGAGGAGGCGGGTGAGCCTGAAGTGTAAACCAAAAAATCTTCTCTCTTTGATCACAATGATTGTGGTACATGCCTGAAATACTTGTTTTTATTGTAAGTGTTCATTTTTTAAACCCCATAAAGTCTAGTTTTTTTTACATTATACTGGTCTGCACTATGGTTTGTATTTCTTTTACATACACTTTGCTGCGGAGCTGAGAGCTGGAGACCTTATCACCTGGTGGGAATACCTGCACAGCAGAGACCATTGAGTGTCAAAACCGCTTGATTTTGACTTACATCTTGTAAGTAGACATCACATATGAGCCAAGAAAGAACGCAGAATTTATATCACTTGAATTTTATTGTCTGCACTTACTGCACCGACACACTTTATTCGAGCAAATACCCAGTATGTACCTGGCAGATACCTGGAATGCGCCGCTCCTCACCTCTGACAAGCCCCGTTGCGTTTGCCTTCCCAGCCTGGGTTCATGCCTGGCTGACGGGCGGCTGATCTGTTAAATGATAATGATTAGGATTTAATAGGCTGCAATGCTTCGCGTGTCTACCAGATGGCATAAATTCATGAATTGTAATGCAGTATATATATATATACTGTGCAGTATTGCAGCCAGCGGGAATAAAATGCTTCAATCACTGCCTGGAAAATAACCCAATGCACTCGGGCAGAAAACAGTCACAAACCTCAATACACCCGGGTATACCCGAATTCGTGGGACTAGCCGAGCTCGAATAAAGTGTGTCGCCAGTGTAGATTGTTTTTCTTGTTTTATGTTCTTTTCCCTTCATGCTCCCCCTGGATTACAACTGGAGAGCTCTACACGATGAACATGGTCATTTGGGGGTTGACAAGACCTTCGGACTAGTGAGAGATCAGTTTTTCTGGCCAAAGATGAGAGAAGCAGTAGAGCATCACTGTCGACGGTGTGTGCGTTGTATTCAGCGGAAGATATTGCCCACCAGGGCAGCCCCAATTGGCCACTTAAAAAGCACCGGGCCTATGGACTTAGTGTGTATGGACTTCCTATGCATTGAACCCGATAGCCGCGGCATAGGCAATGTGCTGGTCATCACGGATCATTACACTAGATACGCCCTGGCCTTCCCGACAAAAGATCAAAAAGCCATTACGGTGGCCAAGGTGCTCTGGGAAAAGTACTTTATGCATTATGGGCTTCCTCAACGACTACATTCCGATCAACCAGTTAGGTCCTGAGTCCCGGTAGTGTGAAGCTGAGCTAGGGACTGGCCATAGACAGGTTCCGGATTCCCTTACTGATTACACGATCGCTACTGGGACAGTTCTAAGCCTGCGGGAGGTCTGGGATCAGACCCCGCTACCAAGTCACAGCGTGTCTGGGTGTGATCGCCCCGGACACCTAATGGGTGACGTCATCTATGCCCACACTGATCCTTTGTGAAGATAGTTGCAAAACCGGGTACTGGAGTGCCCGGCAGGTAAACTTCAAGTGCACCAACAGTACCATCATTCACTCAGGACACGTGGCTGTGCAGTCACATATATATACATTCACTGACTCACTTGAGGGTGGGGGACTTATTCCAAAAGGGAACTGGACACAGGGTGGGATCACCCGGTGAAGGGAGAGGGAGAGTGAGCGTTCGACAGGACGCTGAGAGTAGTGTCTCCTCTAGGGAGGGACACCTGTTGATAAAGCGTATGGTTGCTAAAAGTAAAGTATATTGGTTAAGGTATACTGCTGTGTGTGTGTATTAATGTACATAAGTTCCTGCGAAGATCCACTTCCCCTCGGGCAGAAGCTGTCGCAGGTGGAGGCGCTGCATCAAGTTATAAGTATTGTACGTACCCCAGGCTCTCCGTGGCAGAGGCTCAGGCCCTGTGAGCCTACAGGTTATACAGCATATGGTAGTGGTCTGTGTTCACTAGGAACCAGGGCTACACAACCTTTTTAAAATTCTCCCCATAGCACCGAAGATCCCTCTTCATTGAGGTGCAATCCATCCCTACCATGAAGAAAGTACCTCATAGAAAATGAGTCCCAGTGCTCTAAAAACCACAACGTATATATATAATATATATATATACAGTGTTCGACAAATCACGCAAAAATCTACTTGCCCAACCAAAAAAATCTACTCGCCACCTTGTCCCGCCCCCAACCCCGCCCCTAGTCCCACCCCCAACCCTAGTCCCGCCCCCAACCCCACTTTAAAATAAAATATATAAATAAAATACATTTAATAAATTCCTAGTCAGAACAACATTCGTGTTTGACATAAATGTATTTATTGTATTACATTATACTACAATTAGTCCTTGTTATGTGTGTGTGTGTGTAAATGTCGATCTAAAAATAAAAGCCAGGTGTGAATGACTAGTTTCCTGAACCCCTTAACCATTGTCTGGACGTCCCCGCTTCACAATATCTAAAGCTGCAATCACGCCTGGGATCTTACCTGATCCGCAGTCCCTCAATGTCCAGGTATCCTCATACCCGCAATGTTATACATTGGAGGGGAGGTGTTTCCTACCTGTCTTCTGGGTTAGGGGGGGTTCCGATGTCTTCTGTGTGAAGGTTGAGTCAGATCTGGAAGAAAGCAGTATAGGTTATTTTGCTGTAGTATAGGGCAGTTAAGATATATAGGGTAAATAAGAGATCCAGAAACAGAGTGTGAGACAGACACAGAGAGAGGGTGAGAGAGAGACGGGTGAGAGAGTGGATGAGAGAGAGAGGGTGTGAGAGAGAGAGAGAGGGTGTGAGAGAGAGAGAGAGGGTGAGAGAGAGAGGGTGAGAGAGAGGGTGTGAGAGAGAGGGTGTGAGAGAGAGAGAGGGTGTGAGAGAGAGGGTGTGAGAGAGAGAGAGAGAGAGAGAGAGAGAGAGAGAGAGAGGGGGGGTGAGAGAGAAAGAGAGAGAGAGAGAGAGAGAGAGGGTGTGAGATAGAGAGAGAGGGTGTGTGAGAGAGAGAGGGTGTGAGAAAGATAAAGAGGGTGTGAGAGAGAGAGAGAAGGTGTGAGAGAGAGAGAGGGTGTGATAGAGAGAGAGAGGGTGTGAGAGAGAGAGAGTTTGTGAGAGAGAGAGAGGGTGTGAGAGAGAGAGAGAGAGAGAGAGAGGGTGTGTGAGAGAGAGAGGGTGTGAGAGAGAGAGGGTGTGAGAGAGAGAGTGTGTGAGAGAGAGAGGGTGTGAGAGAGAGGGTGTGTGAGAGAGAGAGGGTGTGAGAGAGAGAGAGAGGGTGTGAGAGAGAGAGAGAGAGAGAGAGAGAGAGAGAGAGAGGGTGTGAGAGAGAGAGGGTGTGAGAGAGAGAGGGTGTGAGAGAGGGTGTGAGAGAGAGGGTGTGAGAGAGAGAGGGTGTGAGAGAGAGGGTGTGAGAGAGAGAGAGAGAGAGGGTATGAGAGAGAGAGAGGGTGTGAGAGAGAGAGAGGGTGTGAGAGAGAGAGGGTGTGAGAGAGAGAGGGTGTGAGAGAGAGCGTGTGTGAGAGAGAGAGAGGGTGTGAGAGAGAGAAGGTTGAGAGAGAGAGGGTGAGAGAGAGAGAGGGTGTGAGAGAGAGAGAGGGAGTGTGAGAGAGAGAGGGTGTGAGAGAGAGGGTGAGAGGGAGAGGGCGAGAGAGAGAGAGGGCGAGAGAGAGAGAGAGGGTGAGAGAGAGATGGTGAGAGAGAGGTTGTGAGAGAGAGGGTGTGAGAGAGAGAGAGGGTGAGAGAGAGGGTGTGAGAGAGTGGGTGTGAGAGAGAGAGAGGGTGTGAGAGAGAGAGGGTGTGAGAGAGAGAGAGAGAGAGAGAGAGAGAGAGAGAGGGCGAGAGACAGGGGGGTGACTGTGTGGGGTGACGGGGTGACTGTGTGGGGTGACGGGGTGACTGGGTGGGGTGACGGGGTGACTGTGTGGGGTGATGGGGTGATTGGGTGGGGTGGCGGGGTGATTGGGTGGGGTGCTTCGAATCATAAGCCGTTCCAAGCCTTCTCCATACTTTTTTCTTCCCATCATTCTGGTACAGGTTGATTTTAGATAATCTTAGTTTCATCTGTCCAAAGAATGCTTTTCCAGAACTGGGCTGGCTTTTTTAGATATTGTTTGGCAAAGTCTAATCTGGCCTTTCTATTCTTGAGGCTTATGAATGGTTTGCACCTTGTGGTGAACCCTTTGTATTTGCTCTCGTGAAGTCTTCTCTTTATGGTAGACTTGGATAATGATATGCCTACCTCCTGGAGAGTGTTCTTCACTTGGCTGGATGTTGTGAAGGGATTTTTCTTTACCATGGAAAGGATCCTACGATCAACCATCACTGTTGTCTTCCATGGATGCCAAGGCCTTTTTGTGTTGCAGAGCTCACCAGTGCGTTCTTTTTTTCTCAGAATGTACCAAACTCCTAATGTTCCTGCTAGCTCTCTGATGGATTTCTTTTTTTTTGCAGCCTAAGTACAGTATGCCCTGTTTCACTTGCATTGAGAGCTCCTTTGACCGCATGTTGTGGGTTGACAGCAACAGCTTCTAAATGCGAATGCCACACCTAGAATCAACTCCAGACCTTTACCCTGCATAACTGATGATGAAATAACGACGGAATAGTCCACACCTGACAATTGTATTGTATTGTATGTCTTTATTTATATAGCGCCATTAGTGTACATAGCGCTTCACAGTAGTAATACATGTGGTAATCAAATAAATAACAGATAATATAAATAACAGATCATGGGAATAAGTGCTTTAGACATAAAAGTAACATTTCGGAAGAGGAGTCCCTGCCCTGAGGAGCTTACATTCTAATTGGTAGGTAGGGAGAACGTACAGAGACAGTAGGAGGGAGTTCTGGTAAGTGCGTCTGCAGGGGGCCAATCTTTATGTATCCTGTGTTCAGAATATCCACAGTGCTATTCATATGCTTCTTTAAGCAAGTGTGTCTTAAGGTGGGTCTTAAAGGTGGATAGAGAGGGTGCTAGTCGGGTACTGAGGGGAAGGGCATTCCAGAGGTGTGGGGCAGTCAGTGAAAAAGGTTTAAGGCGGGAGAGGGCTTTAGATACAAAGGGGGTAGAAAGTAGACATCCTTGAGCAGAACGCAAGAGTCGGGATGGTGCATAGCGAGAAATTAGGGCTGAGATGTAAGGAGGAGCAGAAGAGTGTAAAGCTTTAAAAGTGAGGAGAAGAATGGAGTGTGAGATGCGGGATTTGATCGGAAGCCAGGAGAGGGATTTCATGAGGGGAGATGCTGAGACAGATCTAGGAAAGAGTAGAGTGATTCTGGCAGCAGCATTTAGGATAGATTGTAGGGGAGACAGGTGAGAGGCAGGAAGGCCAGACAGCAGGAGGTTACAGTAATCAAGACGGGAGAGAATGAGGGCCTGAGTCAGAGTTTTAGCAGTCGAACAACAGAGGAAAGGGCGTATCTTAGTTATATTGCGGAGGAAAAAGCGACAAGTTTTAGAAATGTTTTGAATGTGAGGGGCGAATGTGAGAGAGGAGTCGAGTGTGACCCCTAGGCAGCGTGCTTGGGCTACTGGGTGAATGATTGTAGTTCCAACAGTAATGTGGAAGGAGGTAGTAGGGCCAGGTTTGGGAGGAAGTATGAGGAGCTCTGTTTTAGCCATGTTGAGTTTAAGGCGTCGGAGGGCCATCCAGGATGATATAGCAGAGAGACATTCAGAAACTTTGGTTTGTACAGCAGGTGTAAGGTCAGGTGTTGAAAAGTATATTTGTGTGTCGTCGGCATAGAGGTGATAATTAAACCCAAAAGATGTTATTAGGTCACCTAGAGAGAGTGTGTACAGAGAAAAGAGAAGAGGTCCCAGGACAGAGCCCTGGGGTACCCCCACAGAGAGATCAATAGAGGAGGAGGAGGTGTTAGCAGAAGAGACACTAAAAGTACGATGGGAGAGGTAGGATGAGATCCAGGATAGAGCTTTGTTCCGAATACCTAGAGTATGGAGAATGTGGAGGAGAAGAGGGTGGTCCACGGTGTCAAATGCTGCAGAGAGGTCGAGTAATATGAGCAGAGTGTAATGACCTCTGTCTTTGGCAGCATGGAGGTCGTCAGTTATTTTAGTGAGGGCTGTTTCCGTGGAGTGAGCAGTGCGGAAGCCAGATTGTAGAGGGTCTAGGAGAGAATAGGTGTTGAGAAAATGGAGCAAGCGAGAGAATACAAGACGTTCAAGTAGTTTAGAGGCAAAAGGCAGGAGGGAGACAGGTCGATAGTTAGAAAGACAGGTAGGGTCAAGCTTGCTGTTTTTGAGTAATGGTAACTGTTGCATGTTTGAAGGAGGATGGAAAGGTTCCAGAGCAGAGGGAGGAGTTAAAAATGTGTGTAAGCGTAGGGATTATAGTAGGAGCTAGAGGTTTTAGGATATGGGAGGGAATGGGGTCAAGAGGGCAAGTGGTAGAGGGAGAAGAGGAGATCAACAGCGACACATCCTCCTCTGAGACAGTGGAAAAAGACTCAAGGAAGGCAGGAGGAGAGTTAGGAAGAGGTGTAGGATGGGGGGAAGAAACAGAGGGGATGTTCTGCCGTATGGATTCCACCTTTTCCTTAAAATAGTCAGCAAAGTCCTGAGCGGAGATGGAGGAAGGAGAGGCAGCTGAGGGTGGTTTGAGTAGAGTATCAAAGACAGAGAACAGTCGGCGTGGGTTAGACTTGTGCATGTTGATTAGTGCAGAAAAGTAGGCTTGTTTAGCTTGCGAGAGGGCAGAGTTGAAACAGGATAGCATAAATTTGTAGTGAAGGAAGTCTGCGAGAGTGTGAGACTTCCTCCAGATGCGTTCAGAGGAACGAGTGGAGGAACGCAGCATGCGCGTGTGGGAATTTAGCCAGGGTCTAGGGTTAGAAGGGCGAGGGCGGCAGAGAGAAAGTGGTGCATGTAGATCAAGAGACGAGGACAAGACAGAGTTGTACTTTCTGACCAGGTTGTCAGGGTCTGTAGCAGAGCTGAGAGAGGAGAGGGATGAGTGTAAAGTGGACTCAAAGTCAGGTAAGTGAATAGAGCGCAGGTTTCTGCAGAACCGGGGTGTAGATGGAGGTGGAGAAGGGGAGAAGCGAGATAAAGAGAATGAGATGAGATGATGGTCAGAGAGAGGAAAAGGGGAAATGGAGAAATCAGAGAGAGAGAAGTTTTTAGTGAAAACCAGGTCTAAGTAGTGGCCATCCTTGTGGGTGCTGGCTGCAGTCCACTGTTGAAGGCCAAAAGAAGAGGTAAGAGAAAGAAAGCGGGAAGCCCAAGAGAGAGAGGGGTCATCAATGTGGCAATTGAAGTCCCCAAGGAGAAGAACAGGGGAGTCTGAGGAGAGAAAGAAAGAGAGCCAGGATTCAAAGTGAGAGAGAAAGGCAGAAGGGGGATGAGTAGAGGTAGGTGGGCGATAGATGACCGCCACATGAACAGGGAGAGGAGAGAAGATCTGGACAGTGTGAGCCTCAAAGGAGGGAAAAGCAAGAGAGGGGGGAATAGGAAGGGTTCGGTAACGGCAGACAGAGGAGAGCAGGAGCCCCACGCCTCCACCCCTGCCATCAGGGCGCGGAGTGTGGGAGAAGGAAGGGCCACCGTAGGAGAGGGCAGCTTCCAGAGCAGAGTCAGACTGAGTGAGCCAGGTCTCAGTTATAGCAAATAGGAGCAGAGAGTGAGAGAGGAAGAAGTCATGTACAGAGAGGAACAATGAAACAGCTTTTGAGTCAATTGTCCAATTACTTTTGGTCCCTTGAAAAAAAGGGGTCTAAGTATTAAGGAGATGCAATTCCTAAACCCTTCCTCCAATTTGGATGTGAATACCCTCAAATTAAAGCTGATACTTTAAAGCTGCACTTTAAACCCATGTTCATTATTTAACTGTAACTTGAATTTATTTTTGGTACACAGCCGAAAACTTGTATCAGTGTCCAATTATTTCCGGACCTAACTTTATCTTCTTCCACTTCTAACACTTCTCTGACCGGGTGGTCAGAGTCATATTTCAGACTGCCCCTATATATTCTTTTTATCTGTTAGAATATTAGGTATTTTTTGTGCACATATATTGTACACATATACACTTTTAGAATCAGCGGTTCCTTTCTGTTTTGTTAGTTTAGACCTCCAATGTGGCCAAACCCTGAGTTAAACGCCATGCTCTGGTCCGAGAGTGGGTCCCTCCCCCTTACCTGTGAGCACTCCGAGACTTTTTAGAGTGGTTCAGCCTGGACGAATCAAGATGAGGTCCTGCCAGGCTTGATCTTGGGCTGACCTCCTCTCTCCCGTTGCCCCCTGTGCACCTCACACTCTCCAGGCGCAGATTCCATCCCCATCTACCTGACTCCCCGTATTGGAACCAACAGGGTGCACAATAGACAGGTGAACATTTCAGAAGAGGAAGGGAAGATCCCCCAGGGCAGCCCCTGCAACATGCTTCAGCAGAGGCATCCGGCACTCATGTGCAGAAGTGTCCTCGGGCCTCAGGCGCATTGCGCCGAAGGATTCACCACGCATGTGCAGAGGCCTCCAGCGCGCATGCGCAGAAGGATCCTCGGGCCTCTGCCGCATCGTGCATGCGCAGAGGCCTCCGGCGCACATGCGCAGAGGCCTCCTGCGAAGCACTAACACTTAGGAGACCGAGAACACACACACATATACAGAGACACACGCAGACACACACAGAGAGACAGACACACATAAAAAGAGACACAGAGACACACACACACAGACACAGACACACACAGACACAGAAACACAGAGAGAGACACACACACACAGACAGAGACACACACGCACAGAGACACACACACAAACACACAGACACACAGACACACACACACACACTCAGAGACACACAGACAGAGAGAGAGACACATACAGACACACACACACACACAAAGAATAATTGACAGTTAGTATACATTTAGAAGTGCAAATAGCTCAAACAGGAGGGGTGTGCCGAGCACGCACATTCTAAGTCAAACCTCTATGCATTTTGTCATTAAATTTGTTTTAATTTTTAATTTAAAACATCAAAAATACAATTTCTGTGACAAAACCGTGACAAAAGACAAAGAAGTTTCACTTTAAATATGCGTGCTCGGCACATACACTCTTTTTTCCTGTACCTGATGTTTTAGATTTAAGCAGTGAGAGAATGGCAGGCTAGTGTTGTTCCAGAAGTACAGTAGAGCCAAATTACTCATTAATATATTTCCACCCTAGCATTCAGTACATTTAGAGAGCTACCTTAAGATTCTTGGGAAGAAAATACAATGTTATCTGTATTATTCCAGACAAGTGTAATTATTATTGCCATACTTTTATTTATGCCTGTATTATGAAAGAAGTTATATGTATACTGCATAGAGCTGCATAGCGTAATAAGCTCTACTAATAAAACATGACTCATCTCTAGTTTCCTCATTGCGTGATTGTATCAATATCATCACAAAGTTTGAGGCACACGATTAATATTATTACTAAGATTAGATTGTTTAAGGCCTATTTCAGCCTGATGCTAATGCTAAAAGAACATTTATCCGCCTCTAACAATTTTGAAACCATAGGAGATTTTCCCATCAAGTGCACTACATGAGCATTTAAACTAGGCTGGACCTTGGCTGATTTTGTAATGGATTTGCAGTACAAAGTACAACATCACTATCTATAAACAGAGATTGTCAAACATGCTATTATTAGTACTACTGAATGAGGTCGATACCAGTTTGCAGGACTGCAGGAACAATTTGTTGGGTGCGGGTGCTGTACATACAAAATCAGTAACATTACCATGTAAATGTAAAATGGTATAAACTCATGGGGAGGCTGCATCACCCCCTGCCAGTTTGTTAATACTGGTACCTTCTGTGAACACATATTTACTACAGAGCGTGGGGATCATATACCATATTTTACTTTCAGTGCCTCATATCACTTACTATTTTACTTTCACAACTGAACCATTAGATAGTGAGCATTGTGAAATACCAGCATAAGACATTGTGGCTGCCTCCAGACTGCCTGAGAGATAAGTGGCTCATTTAATTGCTTGGTACAATTTCAAGCCTGTTTTACAATCTAAAGCTAGTTTGCTATTTTTGTCTTGTTATCATGCAAAAATCTTTAAATGAGCCCTGTTTCCTCCTTCTATACAGAAGTCAGAAAGTAGCGAGCCTAAAATACTGAGGTTGGCGTTCCCAATACAGCATGTAAGAGCTCAATTGAAAGAAGAGCTATGGTATTGCCTAAACCTGATCTGTCTCAAGTGGTAGTCAGACAAATACCTTAAAAGTGAAATTCATTTTTATAAATCTGTGGTGACAGATAAAACTGCTGGAAGGACCTCAATAGGTTTATATTCCCAGGCACATGGAATATTCACAAACTAGTCTAGCAAAAAGTTCTACTGTACATACCATTCAAATTGTTATATTTCTCTATGTGTTCCTTAAGGACTGTGCGTAAAATATATTCTTTATTCCTCTCACAAGCAGAGCTCATTGCTTTATAATAATAATAGCTTTATTTTGTATAGCTCTTTTTTACCAATGGGACTGAAAGCGCTTCACAATTACAGTATAGTGCGCTGTAAGCAGCATTGTGCATACTGTAGGATTGTTACTGAGACAGTCCCAGCCCAGATGAGTTTACAACCTATGATTGTGGTGCCTGAGGCCTCGGACATAGTAAGCGCTTAGGTGCTGCTGCTCGCTCTTGCTTGCTGCCGCTCGCTCTACGAGGAGCTTTTTGCTGTCCTGGCAGAGGAGACAGCAAGCGCGCTTGGGAGGCGGGTATCACTGTGTGTGTGTGTCACTTGGTAGCCGTCAGTGTGTGTGTGTGTCACTTTGAAGTGGTGTGTGTGTGTGTGTGTGTGTGTGTGTGTGTGTGTGTGTGTGTGTGTGTGTGTGTGTGTGTGTGTGTGTGTGTGTGTGTGTGTGTGTGTGTGTGTGTGTGTGTGTGTGTAATATAATATTTTAAAAATTAAAAAAAAGACATGTGAGAATAAATTATTTATTAACATTGTGCAACTTTGATAAATATATTCGCGCACACACACGCACGCGCACACACACGCGCACACGCACACACACGCGCACACGCACACACACACATCACACACCACACACCACACAGGCACATACACACTGGTACACACACACATACACACACGCACATGCACACATGCGCACACACATCACACACCACACACACACATACACACACACATACATACATACACACACACACACACATGCACACACACATGCACACACACACATACACACATGCACATACACACATGCACATACACACATGCACACACACACACACATGCACACACACACACATACACACATGCACACACACACACATATACACACACACACACACACATGCACACACACACGTGCACACACACATGCACACACACACACATACACACATGCACACACACACATATACACACACACACACACACACACATATATACATACACACACATATATATATATATACATACACACACATATATATATATATATATATAATCACACACACACACACCACCTTGCTGCCACCACTGCTCCGGGACACCCCCCCCCCCCGGCCGCGCAATCCCCCTCCATCTCCCGCGCGGGCAGGGAGGCAGCTACGGTGATCGGGGCAGAAGGGGGACACATCACCCGCTCCCCCCCCCCACGGGGGC
Organism: Ascaphus truei; assembly: GCF_040206685.1. Lineage (NCBI taxonomy): Eukaryota > Metazoa > Chordata > Amphibia > Anura > Ascaphidae > Ascaphus > Ascaphus truei. Next base: position 325,434,190 of record NC_134484.1, read on the forward strand.
AGCGCAACACCCCTGCATCTCCCGTGCGGGCAGGGAGGCAACCACAAGGATCGGGGCAGAAGGGGGACACATCACCCGCTAACCCCTTCCCCCTCCCCCCAACGGGGGCAGCGCAACATCCCTGCATCTCCCGTGCAGGCAGGGAGGCAGGCACAAGGATCAGGGCAGAAGGGGGACACATCACCCGCTTCCCCCCCCGGCGGCGCAAGCCCCCTCCATCTCCCGCAGGCTGACAGCCACAGGGATCGGGAAGAATGGGGCACACCAACGCACATCAACACACACACACATGCACATCAACACACACACACACACTCAATAAGTACCCCATTCACATTTCCCTGCTCGTCGTTTCTTTGGATGCTGAGGCGTCACTTGAGCAGAGTCAGCGCGTGAATTTTAAATTTCACTGACGGCTCTGTTCATGTGCACCTCAGCAAGCAACGGAAAGCATGCGCGAGCCCCTACTAAAGCTGCTTTAATTGCGGCTGTAGGGGCTCAGTGGCAAGCATCAGCAAGCGAGAGCACGCTTAAGCAAGCAAGCACTAACCATGGCCTGGGCCTGAGGCACAGGGAGATACCATTATTTGTCCAAGGTAATGAGGAGCATTTGAACCAGGTTTCCCAACCTTAAACTCATTGTCATCATTTACAGAGTCAGTGGGGCTTATTCTAGTAGCTTTGCTGTTATCACTGCCAAATCGAACAGTTTGGCATGACCTTACTGAATGGTCTGACATTTGTGTTATCAAGGTGTAACACACTCCCCCCCAATCGCAGATAGGGACTCTGTGGGGAAATCTACAGGTGTTACCAGGTATATATAAACAGTTTTCTGTATATGCAGAACAGAACCATAACATATCATCAACAGTACATTAGTGCCACACTGTAACACTGACCTCTTAGGGCCATAACCCCATACCAGGTACCCAAGAGTCCCAAGAGTTCCACAACCCCACCCCTTAGGCGTGATCAGCGACGTACTACATGACGTGTAAAGTTGGTGCACTTCGTACTGATGCCTGCCCGGGGCTCCAGCACCCGGGTACAGCAGAACAACAGGAAGAGCATCCATCCGCGTCCAGCACCGAAGCATTTGCGATGGCGTCCTCCTCCAAATAGGGTGGTCTCCCTCTGGATGATCTCACCATACAGATAGTCTCTAATCTGTAGTGAGATAGGTCTGGTCCCAGACCTCACTTGTCAGGGCCGCACTGCAGCTGTGTCCCTGAACTAACAACTGCTAAAGGGGCAAAGTCCCTAACTGAAGGGGCCTTCCCTAAAGCAGACACAAGCTAGGATGATTCGGGGCCTAGCTGTGGCCTAGGGGATAACCTGGCCTAGTACAGGAGCCACTTGCTCCCTGCACACACAACCTCCCCCTTCCTTGTCCCAGCTCCAACTCACTTCCTGACAGCACACAACAATGTAACTCCTTTGCAGCAGGAGGCCTATTGACTGTAATGTAGCAGGTGATAGGGGTGAAAGGGCAGTCCCCAGAGGCTTCTGGGTAATGTTGTCCTGCGGGACCTCTTTACTATTGGGACCGCATGCGCGATCTCTACCGCACATTCACAATCCTGTAATGGCCGCCGCTAGTCTTTGCGACATATACGCAACCTTGTAATGGCCGCCGCGTTGCGCGATCTCCTGCGCATGTGCGAACAGTCATGCAAATCTCAATATGGCAACCGTGTTGCTTCTGCGCATGCGCGAGCAGCGAAATATGGTGGCGCACTGCAGCTAATGCCACTGGGAGCCCCCGGCGATGCGATCGCCCCTGCAGCTTCCTGACATGCCGTGGGGGTGCCCGCAAAAGAGTGGAGGTAAGGGGGCACAAAGGTATTCAGAAAGAGCCAGAAACCGTGAGGTACGCATGTCCTTTATGTCAGTTTTTTCTTCGTTCTAGCGCTGCGATCTGCCTGCAGTCTGTAAGAACTGCACAGAGAGAGCTGCACAGAGAGAACTGCATCGCCCTGCACAGCTCTTACAGACGATCGCACTGTTTTTATTTTAATAACGCCTCAGCGATCCCCTGCTTCCCGAGTTACAGTATGGGATGACGGTATTTCTCTGCATTGATTAAATCTCCCGTGTCACGTGACCGGGGCATTTAAACAATGCAGGGAGAAACCGGCACCTGTAACTCGGGAAGCAGGGGGTCCCCGAGGCTAAAATTAATGCGGTTCAGCTCCGGAAACCCCTTGCTTCAATACTTTGTTATTCATATAAAATAAAAACAACTTCATTACCTTAGGGCAGGGGTCGGCAACCTGCTGCACTTTCCGCACCTATATGCGGCTCTCCTCTGTCCACAGGTTGCCACTCCCCAGCTGCTGCCTCTCTCCTCACTATGTTTCCGGTGGTTGCGGGGGTACAAGGACGGCGCTGGTCGGGCCTCTTGTTGCCACCGGGCATCTCCCCAGCTGCTGGCCTGCCTCCTGCACTGTCCCACACCAGGCCTCTCTCATGCCAGTACGTTCCGAAAATGAGCGCCGTAACTTCCGGCATGCGCCGACGTCACAGAGTCTTTCAGTGCTGTTTTTGTCTTATTTTTAGTTTTATTATTAGCCCTATTATTATCTCTCTTATTAGCTTCAGCACAGGTAGCTTCATAAGTCCCTGCTTCAGCACAGGTGGCTCAATCACTCCCTGCTTTAGCACAGGTGGCACAATTAGTCTTAGCTTCAGCACAGGTGGCTCAATCGGAGACTGAGCCACTGACTGAGCCACCTGTGCTGAAGCTGGGATATCATGGAAACCTGACAGGTTGGTGGGGGGGGGGACTTGAGGACAGGAGTTGAGCATCCCTGACTTAAATAATGAAAAATAATAGTGCAGCGCAACTTGTGATGTGCCATAGTGAAATTACGAGTAAAATTCATACAATAGTAAAATAAACACGTATGTGAATCCTGTAAAATTTGATTTGCTGCTCCTCCAAGACTTATTCCTACCAGTTTTACAAACGTAGACAATGTATTGTGAAGTGGCCACATTAACCTTAACAGACTTTAGTGGATTGGCGATTATATGATAATGCTTCATTTGCATATCAGTCTCATCTCGTTATCAATTATGTCCGTTATACTGTAGTTAATGATATGCTCTTTACGGGGGGGAAAACATGGCTTAAAGTTACATTAATGCCCTTTGATTGTTCAGCATTACTATTAATGTGCCATTCATTTAAGGTTAATGCCAAGTTCTGTGGCTTTAATGGAGCTCTCAGCATCTACCTCTAAGAATTTCACTTCATTGAAATCAAATTTGGATTTTATTTTATCTGGGATTGCTGTAAGGTGAAGCGGTTTAAATTGCTTGCTAAAAAAATCTCTCTTACCACCATGTCAGAGGCTGTCTGTTGTTTGATGGAAGGAAAACCAGATTGACAATGTATGGTTTTAAATACGATAGTTTCATTATCACAATAAACCCATTATCCGGAATCACAATGAATCCATTAGGCTTTGGGATATAAGTGACCTTAAGTAAGGTAAGTAAATAGACAGATGAAGATGCTGTCCCGTTCTGGAAATTGTACTTCTTAACACAGTGATTAGTGAGGCCAAGAGGTTATCTTCTGTAGTGACTGACATTATATGGGAATAAAGATATCTGGTAGGAATATATCAATGTACAATATAGTAGCAGGGGCTCTGAGGAAGTTAACATAATCCCTTGCCTCTTTTTGAGAAGACATTCAGGAGGACCAGCCCTAAGCAACATAAGGAAGTAGGCTAAAGACAATTCCCTGGAGACCGCCACTTTGCCTTGAGATTAAACAGATGTTTTATATGGGCCTAAACAATGTGGACATGGGCAGCGTGGTTAAGCGAATTGCAACATAGGCTGCAGAACAATTTTGTAATAGGACTAACACTTCTAACATAGACTAATCCTCTTCAGTGACAGTCTAAAAAAAAGCACATATTTTGGTTTTAAAAGATTATGTTCCTCAACCTCACATTTTTCTCAAAATGTGGTAAAATGTTTTTGTTTTTTTTCTGTCAGTGTCAACATAAGTGAACACCACAAGCAAAAAACTATCACTCTCCAAATCAGTAGGCTGCGTGAAGTGGCACAGATTATTCAAGGCAGGGTCATTATGGTGAGACGTGACCCATGAACCAGGTCTAGCATCTAGCATTCCATTATGGTTAGGCGTAATTACATTTTGGCCAAACAATCACTTTATTGAGCCCTGGTCAGTTAGCCAAATCAGACCTTGCTCATTAAAACAACTGACCTTGGCAATCCATAATGATGTGTCTAATCAATGCAAACTTTTTGTAAAAATGCTCCTCATTGTCATGCTTTGTTTAATACCTTTAGACAGCAGTTGGAAAAACAATAGAGAAAGTGTGTGTGTGTGGGTGGGTGGGTGTACTGTTTCATTGTAGAGAACAAAACAGACATTTTCTTAGTGTTACAGTCATGGCCAGGCCAAAGCACTGTCTGAAAGAGCAGTTTGTTACTCTGTTTACAGTTTATCCCTTAATGATGCTTTCAAACGTAAGCTAAATAAGTATATATTAAACATTCTACCAATCATATACCAACATCGCACTGTAACCATTTTATTTGTGTCCAATGGTGTTAGTTGCTAATGTAGCCACAAAATAGGCCATCAACTGCCTCCTGCAACAGCAAGCACAGTACCCTTAAACTTGGCAAGGAAAGAAATGTAAGTCTAGAGAGTTGGTAGAGCCTTTCATTCAATTTTGCTATATTAGTTCAATGCAGATGTTGGGCTACTTCATTCAAGTTATTGATTAAAATGTACAAATCTATCATGGCTCTGAGAAGTCTGTTCAATGTTTTAATGTAATTCTCAAAACCGCGAACAGTTCAATTCACAAGGGATAAAAATGTATACTTCTCAGTTTTTGTGCAAACATCTGTGAAGCTAGCCAATTTTTAAAACCTTTTCCCAAAAAACAACAACATCAGGGTAAAAAGCTTCTATACAAGATATTCTCAATTTCCGTGGTGTTTGATGCATTTGCAACTTTTTTTACCAGGCTAAAAGCAGTAATCCTGCACATTTTCGTACACATTTTTCTTTTATTGCATTTAGACTGGGAGGTCCTCGTGGGCTGAACTGCATTATGTTTTCAGACCAGGTGTTCCTTCATGGACATTTAAAGATGGTCACTGCAGTCGTCCAATAGGAAGCTGTAATGTCATCCTCAAGATGACATTGCGTCTTTTATTAGTCAGAGGTACCTGCACCATTTTGATACCTGTGAAGGGAAAAATGGAGGAGAAAAATGGTGCACTAACAAATGGAACAATCAAGGAAATTATTCATAAAGTGCATTTTCCATAAAAATTGTATAATTATTTATGTCATGAAGACAAAAAAACCCGAAGTTGTCACCCCACCTATGCATTTCGCGCCGTGGCGCTTTATCAAGGCAGGGAGCTAAAGCATTGGGAACTGGGAGTCCTTGGAGTTAAAAATAATGCAGTTCAGCTTAAACCAATTAACGCTCCAATAAATCGAACAGGTGAGTCAGAGATATATAGCCCTCCCTGGGACTACTGTGTCAGACAAGGAGTTGATGGCATTAAGGAGTTAACTGTGGGCTCACACAGGGTAACGCCCCTCTCCCATTACATGGTTTGGAGTGACTTAACAGGAAAGAAGTCACTCCCTCTGTATGCATGGTGACCAGTGATGTCACCATGGGGATATATAGGAGCCTCACTGTTAATAATGTAAATATGTTTCCAGTGTATATATACGTATATAGTTAATGTATAGTGATACTTCCCTGTCCCTGTTTTCTTTTTTACAGTGACAGAAAGTGTCCTATCCATTTAACGTCTGTAGCCATACTGCAGATGTCTACATGCTATCAAAGAAGAAGTCTATGTCCTAGAGGGGTTATCCCAATAGTAGCCCTGTGACCTAATCAGAGCAACCCTGCTGAGGGGCCCCCTGTTGTCATGAAGAGTGACTGCTTAAGAGAGGCATGCAGTACCTTGCACCGGGATAGTGATCCCAGAATGCAGGATAGAAAAGGTAACCTAAGATGGGGCACAATTGATACAGAACATTACAGACGCTACACAGAAGATGGCCACTTAAGATGATAGTAACAGCAACAAACTTAAATACCTCCCTAGAGAATTAAGAGTGGGTGCTAACTATGGAAGATATAAATAGTGCAAACACTGTGAGGATACCTGAAGTATTGTGGATGATGTCAATGTGTGAGGAGCATTGTGGACGGCTGTCAATAAAGCTTCTGTTTGTACCATAAATTTTCCTGGTGCCCTTCCTTATTCCATCCGCATATCTACTGCCAGCCTGCGCGGATCCAGCACCCTGACAAGGTATGAGAGACTGAGCAAAGCCACGTATATAGTCAATTTATGTAAACGCCTTAAGAGCCGGGCAAGTAGGGTCACACATAGATTTAGCACTGAAAGGCTTACATACATTTTACTGGGATGTTGTAGATGGAGCAATAAGATTCAGCAGACTATGAATTGAAAAAAGCTATTATAAATTTCCTTTCTATGGACCTCCTGGTTCGAACTCTGTAAAAAAAAATCAATATAAGAAAAAAATGAATAGGCAGGATTGCTGCTTTAAACATTTTACAGATCTGATGTCAGCTGTTAAAGGGGTAATTTTACTATGTACAGTATGGCAATTTTCTATATTATGCAAGACCTAACAACCATTAAATATATACAGTAATATGAAGATGTATAAGACATTCTCTCCGAATCCTAAAATATTTTAGATACTGTAGCCATAATACCAACATTATGGGGCCTATGCTGTAAGTGCCGAAAAGCCCTATCTCGCCAAAAAAGCCTACTGCTATTCAGTAAGCCCAGAGAAGTTGGCGAGAATAGGAAAACTCGACTTTTTTGGGGGGCGGGAAAAAAATCTGCTGACCGCTTGGCAAGAAGCCCTATCTTGCTGCTCATCGCCAGCTTTTCAAACTCGCTGTATTTTAGTAGCCCCGATCAGCATCTCGCCGCTGATCGCTGCTCTAGAATGGCGAATTTATCGCCATATCGCCTCGGCAAAAAAAGTTGGCAAGAAGCTGGGGATGAGCGGCGAGACGGCACTTAGAAAAAATCAGGCCCTTTTCCTGCCTCGGATTGTTGCCAGGGGTCTCCGGCACTGATACCCATTAATACCAGTACTGGAGACCCCCAGCATGCATCTGATGCAGGAAAAATGCAATTACAGCCACTTCATTACCATAGCGGCTAACCGCAAAGGCAATGAAGGGATAACCACCCGTGCCAGGCTTATTGTGGGTAGTGGAGGTGGGTGAAGGGGGTATTGTCCCCAAGGGTGGTGGGAAGGCCTCCCTGGTGGGTAGTGGATGAGGGTGGTTAGGCCTCACGGGTGGGTAGTGGGGGAGTGTGGTTAGGCCTCCCGGGTGAGTAGTGGTGGAGGGTGGGTTAAACCCTTAATTACTCTAGCGGTTACTAAACGATAAGGTGATTAAGGGGTTAGGGAACATTATATTGTCTCTTTTTATTCTTGTGTCTCTTTTGCAGCAACGGAGGGCAGGGACGGGGTGAGGATGAGGAAGGCCTTCATTGTGGGTGCCTGGCAGGTGGTGAGTGCCAGATGTATTTATTTTATTTCTGCTGCTAATTGTATTTTAAATGGGCAAATGCATTATTATCCATATGTGGATAATAGTAATTTTGCCCATTACTGTACTGTATGTGTTAGGGGGCGGTGGTGAGGGGCGTGTATTTATTTAAAAGTATTTATGTGTTTTTTTGGGGCACAGAATTGGCAGGCAAGCGGGGACACCAGGACACCTGTGGGACCACCCGAGTGCCACCGCTGGCCTGTAGTATAATTCCTGTGCATCCAAAAACAATTAAGATATGTTATGTATGTTACATTGCGTCTTTTTATTAGTTTATTGTCCCCAATAAACATGCTATTGTGCCTTAACCTCTTCATTGCCTTAGCGGATAGCAGCTAAGGTAATGAAGCTGCTTTATTGTATTTTTTATTAATAGTGTGCGGGAGCAGGGGGTCTCCAGAGCTTGACCGTTTTGATTTCTGGCTCAGGGACCCCCTGCTTCACAAGTTACAGGCCCCGGTAAGGGACATCGGATGCCAGTGTCGCTGCCGTTTTTAATGAGTCCACGTCGCGTGACATGTAATGTAAATAATGGAGGAGATACAGGCACCCCATATCTGGGCCTGTAACTCGAGAAGCAGGGGGTCCCATAGGCTGAAATCAATGCGGTTCAGCTCAGGACCCCTGCTTCCGCACACTATTGATAAAAATTATATTAATGCAGCTTCATTACCATAGTGGATAGATGCTACTGTAATGAATGATTGTTTATTGATATGTGTGTTTTGAGACTAGTGTAGATGTGCAGGGGGTGACTGAGCTGAACCGCATTGTTTTCAGCCTCAGGGACCCTCTACTTCATGAGCTACAGGCGCCGTTATGGGGTGCTGGTATCCCCCTGCAGGATTTAAATCCCCGATCATGTGACCGGGACATTTCAATGCATAGGAGATACTGGCACCCAATAACGGGGCCTATATCTCGGGAAGCAGGGGGTCCCCGGACCTCAAACCAATGCGGTTCTGCTCCAGAGACACTCTGCTACAATACAATAGGAATAACATTTTTAATTTAAAATAATTTTATTCCTGGCGAGATTATCGCAAGAGAGGCGGATCTCTCTGCTGCAGCCAGGGGAGCCCTTCTCGGCAGGCAGGTCATTTCACCACCGGCAACTCGCCATGTTTGCTCAGATTGCTCTCACAGATATTCGGGCCTTTCTACATACCGTGAGAGCAACTCGCCAAATACATGGCGAGTTCAAAGCCCTGCCGAAAATGCTTTTTTGCCGCTTACAGCATACAGACGAGACCAAGAGTATTCTAAAGCTTGCCTTAAACTAGCCCGGTTACATTCTGGGTATGTGCTGGGTGTAACCTGGCTAGTTTAAGGCAAGTTTAAGGCATTTCTGAATTGACTAATGAGCCATAGGATTAACACAGCAGGGGTCCCTATTCAGTTTGAATGGGATTGCCAGGGACCCCCGCTGTTAATCTGATGGGCCATTAATCAATGCAGAAATGCTTGGTCTAGTTTAAGGCAAGTTTAAGGCATGTATCCAGCATGTACCTGGGTGTACCTGGGTCTTTTTGGCGATTGCCACTGGTTTGTGTTAGAATAACCGTGGCCTTTACAGTAGGCCCCCTATGTATGCTCTCACTGATAACATACTGGACACAACATCATGAATATAGCATGAAATATACAGTACATATATAGTACTATGTTCAGGAAGTTTGCCTACATATGATAAGTCCATTATAGATCCGATTGCGTTTAAGTGATACGTTTCTGAACTTAAAAATGTGAAACAGTCACTTGGATTTTATCAACATAACTTGGTGTGAACAAGCAATTAATATGGTATGAAATTAAGAAAGTATTTAGGCACAGAGGAAAATTAATGTTGCCGATGTAAACAATGTTAACAATTAAAGAACTTCTGTTACCTGAAACTTTTATACTGCCCCCTCTTTCTCTCCTTTTATCTATATGTTTATCGGTTCCCACTCCTTCCTAATTTGTTAACCTCTTCTCCCTGAACTTTTAAACTACACATTCCTCCATAATGAGCAATTTTACGTTAGCTTTTTTTTCATTCACAATTGTATAAATCTTATTGCTGTATACAATTATTAGCACCCACAAAGACTGACCAGCATTCACAAACAAATGATTGACTATCACAAACACACACACATGGATTTGACAGAACATACCAATACAATCACTTACTCACCAGCCCCATGTCTACACACAGTCAGAACAGAATTCTCACACACCCAAGCTAATCAGCACCCTAACTACAAGCATTTCCAACCACATACATACAGGGCTGGTTTTAGTATTTATCCGCCCATAGGCACTTACCTTTTTTCTGCCCTGGCCTCCTCTTCAAGTGACCCGATGTCACGTGGTAATATGTTTCCATGACAATGGGACACCAAGGGATATCACGTTGTCATAGCAATGTCTCGCCATGTGACATTGTGGCTTAATTTAACGCTGCGATGTTGCAGAAGAAAGAGGGTGATGCTGCAGGAGGATGTAAGAGACCTTTACAGAGGTCCCACACTTTCCCAATCAGTTTAATTGTTGTGGGCAAGAGAGCGGAGCATCTGTATCCACAGTACCAGCCACTCCGAAATTTGCTGCCCCCAGGCCTAGTAGGCCTATGCCTAAATACGGGCCGGCATACACCCTAACCAACATCGATACGTAGACTGTGACTAACACTGATAGTTGCAGACTTACTAGGGTAACCAGATTTAGAAAAGTAAAAACCTGGACACATTAAAAAAATTATTTATAAAACAAATTACATCACCAACTGCGCCCATCCCCTTTCTGTCTCGCCGTCCCTACCCCTTCACACACACTCACCCCACCCCTCAAATCTCATTCCACCATTCCTCCAATCTCTCTTCCTCCATCCTATCTCCCTCCCCCTCCCCATTGTGTCTCTCTCCCCCTCTCTATTGTGTGTGTCTCTCTCCCCCTCCCCACTGTGTGTGTCTACTTCCCCTCCCCATTCCGTGTGTGTGTCTCTCACCCCATTCTGTATGTCTCTATCTCATACCATTCTATGTCTCTCTCGCACCCCATTCTGTGTCTCTCTCACCCATTATGTGTGTCTCTCTCATCCCATTCTGTGTCTATCTCTCACTCCTTTCTGTGTCTCTCTCTCACCCCATTCTGTCTCTCTCACCCCATTCTGTCTCTCTCTCACCCCATTCTGTGTGTCACGCTCTCATCCTATTCTGTGTCTCTCTCTCACCAAATTCTGTGTGTGTGTCTCTATCACCCCATTCTGTGTTTCTCTGTCCCCCCATTATGTGTTTCTACAGACAGGCCCTACCTGTCACTCTGGAGCAGGAGCGGGGCTGGGGGGAATCCATCTTGGTCCCTGGCAGCAGACACCAAGGGTTCTCACTGACTTCCGGGTCTTACTGCTGGTGCTCCTCTGTAGCTTACCTCGCCCTTCTGCAGCCAGCCCACCCCTAGCTCTGTTGCAGAATCCGCCTCCACACTCCACTGCAGCCAGCTCCGCTCACACACTCCTCTGTAACCACTGCCAGACCCGGCCTCGGCTCTCTTCCCTGCCGCCCCCGGCTCCACACTCCTCTGATGCAAACAGCCCTCTGCAGCTGCAGCTAGACCTGGCTTCTGCTCTCCTCCCCACCGGCACCCTCCACTATCCAACTTTGAAAACCAGGACAGATTTCAAAAACCGGGACTGTCCCGGCTAAACCAAGACATCTGGTCAACCTAAGACTTACTGACCTGCAGCATATAAGTAATGGATGAGAGGGAACACCTTTCCCTATGTGGGTGTGAAAATGCTGGGGACTAGAGTCTAAAGGAGCATGGATTCCTGGGGGGTCGAATCGTAGTGCTCTCAATTGGCTTGAATCAGAACCTTTCGTAGAGGCTCCCTGCTGTGGCTTATCATTAAATAGACAACAGGCCGCACACAAAGTCAATTACCTCCATTCATGGTGCGACCTGCTCAAAACGTTTAAATCCATTCCACCTAGAGGACACCTCCTTATAACACAGATCACACTTTTATTGCACAGCCGTAGAATAACTTTAGCAAAAAATACAGTACTAACTCAAGTATGTCAGTCATTCCAATCATTTATTGGTATCTTTTTGAGACAGACTGTTAGAACTTACAGTAGTACCTTTAGTTTAGACTTTGCTTTCTTGGTAGCTGGCCTATTCTTATACTCAAAATTTGCCCTGCATTCTCTATCAATCAAATAGATTGATACACTGTAAAAGATTTAATCCAGGTCTAGCTTGCCCAGTGATGATATTGGCCAAATCTCTACACACGTTCGTCTTGTGATTCCTGAATAACAATGGCAATTATCTCCTATGTATAACAACGAAAAATGAGAAAACAGGGAACATGTGGCACACAAGGGCTTCAATAGAAAATATGAATTCATAAATCTATAAAGAAATATGATAGTGTTTCCCCCACCCGGTGGGAGATTTGGCCATTACTAAACGTGTGGTGCATGATACTTGCTGGTAACAGGAGGGCTGAGCTGTCCGCTGATGGTAGTGGGGACACAGGATCAGGTTTCTGGGGTACATTACCCACATGGCTCTCTAAGAGTGCAGCACCTCCATCTGCCGCAGGCTCCAAGATGAATGGAGGAGATCTCCTATGGTAGAATTATTCCCTCTCCTCCCAGTAAGATCACACACCAGGCAGGAGGTATCTGCAAACAGGAACGGTCTTTATTGATACCAACACAACACAGAAGTGGTCTGTTCAATAACAGCTTCTCAGGTCAGCTATCCACTGGATGATGGTCCCTGGACAACCACTGCAGGTCAGGGCCCTGCACCTGTCCTAGCTCTTCCCGACTCCCCTATCAGAAGCAGGGTAATGGCTCACACTCACTCTCCCCGAAGGGGGAGGGGCTAGGGAAGGCCCCAATCTTAGGCCTTGCACCTCTCATTGGGGAGAAGCACTCCTAAATTTGGGGCGGTACTGCCTTTAAGTACAGCCAGAAGGAGGGCACCAGCTCTGTCCCATGATTGGACATGCTCAGGCCTGTGGTCACCGCCTCCCACTGTCACTTAAATGCAACACCATGGAGTGGGGAAACCCCATATTAACTGCTGGCAAGGCCTGTTCTTACCAGGGATTACTGCCAGTACAAGGGCAGGTAAGTAGCCACATGTGGCATGACTACAGAAATATACAATAAAGTATGTAACGATATACAATGAATATCGCTGAATACCAAAATACCAAAATACCAAAATACATCACAGAAATAGATTTCATCCCAGATTTCATGTACATGGGATCTGAGTAAAACATGTTAATCTTGTCCTTAAAGAAAGACAAACATGCACACAAAAATGTTTTATTGATGACATTCAAGCTTATTGTTTACGTTTACCTAATTGCACCACGTATTAATGTATGCTTCCTTGCTTGCATTTGTATGTTTTGGAATTTATTTGATTTTACTTATTCTTTTATTCTATACAGTATTTATTTAAATGTTGCTATTGCGCAATGTACTTCTTTTTTGTGTGCAAAACATAATACTATTAATTGCTGCTCTTCCTTATAATTATAGAAATTTATTTACAAAAAAACTGGCTTACAACCTGGTGAATTATTTTTTAATTGTCATCTTGGATCTCTTCTTCCCCATAAACTTTACAATTAATTTCTGCACACAAGCATGATGTACTGTGATTCACCTTGGCCCTATATCACCCAACTCAATCTATTTCAAATTCTAATCTCAATCCTTCAAATAACTTGCCAAACATAAAATTTTATTCCAGACATGATCTAATGAAAACACAGCTTTCCTATTAGGCCAACTAATGATAAATAGAACAACCAATTATGAAGAAAAAAACAAGTGTCTTGTTTTTATCCCTGTTATTTAAGAGCAATTATGAAGAAAGACATTTAAGGCCTATTTTTCGAGGTCTCAGGTTGTTATTGTGGTGTAAAAAATAACGTACAAGAGGCATGTAGAGTTTGGTCAGTGTGCTCATTTGCTTGTTATTACGCAGAACCCATGCTTGCAGTTCAACTGCATAAGTCATGTGACACTGGGTTCAATGAAGCAAGTTTGGTGGACATGTGAAAGATGCGCAGATGTACTTAAGTTAATTTTTGTCATTGCGGAATCTTCTAACGTCAATGTGTCAGTGATCCAGATTTTGTGTTATAAGGACTAAGAGGGGAGTTGATTGCCACACACATAGGGGCCTATTCTAGTAGCTTCGATAACTAATGCATCGAGCATTTTGAGCACTTCCCATATGACTTGGCAAGGTTGCTATTCAGAAAGATCCGATGACCTACCTGTCACGAGTGCTCACCACAAACAGGACAGGACCACGAGGCTGAGGTGGGGATGTCAGAATACACCAAGCTACAACTGCGTAACTGCATCCGGATTGCAGAGTCATGGCCGTGTAGCTGGGTAAGGGTATGAGAGGTTAGAATGGTAGCGATACTTGCCGTGGTCTGGGTTTGGAGAAGTCGGATGGTCGCGGTTCTCACATTGGTCTAGGATTGGAGAACTCGGATGGTAGTTGTGCGTAGCGTGGTCCAGGAGTAGGGAAGGTGGGAATCCAAATACAAGTCTAGGTGAGGGATCAGAGAAGGCAGCAGTCCGGGTAGAAGCTGAGGTCAATGGTAGATCAATCAAGGCAGAATGCAAGAGCAACAGCAGGGCTACAGGATGCTTGAGGCAAGAACTTCAAAACATAAACAGAAGTTTATGCTCAGCCAATTTGCCTCAGGTCTAGGTGAGCATATAAGGAGCAGGAAGCCAATGGGAAGGCTAGCAGGCAATGAGTAATGAATAATCACTGATAGGTTGTCCAGTGATAGGTAGGGGCGGAGTGCACCACAGATGTGGAGTAATTGATGTTGTTAACCCCTTGCTTGTCCCTGGGGATGCGACGCAGGTGTGGAGTGTGAGCAGGAACACCCTCCGTTGCGTCACGGGACGCGGTGTGTGGGTGGAGCCTAGGTCCGATACTGGTAGTGGGAATGTTAGAAACGTCACGCAGGACGTCCCAGGGGTGGGGCCTAATGCCGGTCCGTGAGGTATCCCTCCGACTGACAGCATGACTCCTGTGTAGAGACTCAGAGTCAGGTGCATCACCCCTCCCATCGCGGGGCGCGTCATGGTGGCGGGACCGGGGTCCAATCCGCACACTACCAAACTCATATGGAAAGTGCATCTCCCCGAGTGGTAGCACTAGGCCCAAACACATCCATTTTTTTCGGGTGACGTCATTTTAAAGGGAGGGAAGCATAACCTTCCTGATTGGCTGGCTTCCTTCCCTTTAAGATGACGTCACATCCTAAAAAAAACAACAACAAAAAACACAGTCACATGGTACACCAGTCATGGTGAAGAAAAAAATGTGAACTAGCGCTAAAGTGTAATACACAGTGTGATATTAAAAAACTTATAATAAAGGATGGCTGCCCGGTGATACTGCCAGTACTAACAGAATAAACCAAAATAAAGAAAAACCTGGCGCCAAATAGTCAGTGGAATGTCCTGTACTCCTCAAGGGATCCGCACACTTGCTCGACAGACCATGCAAAGAAAAGAACACAAACAAACAAAAATCATAGCGCAACACTCACACAAACAGTTAAGAATCCTAGCGACTATTAAAATAATTATTTATTAAAAAGAACTATGCCAAGACCGACAATGGCAAATACAAGGAACCGCAGGTCATCCGGAGCACAAAAATTGGAGCCCTACTTACATACAGCAAGGTTTAAACTCGCATGGTAGGAACAAGTCCTAGGTAGAGATGATCTCCCTGGCGGGTGATGCCTCTGCTCCACTGCGGCTCAGACACCAGTCAGTCCTTACGATGGTAACCGGAACAGCTCCGGCCGTGGGGGCTGGTGTGCGGGGTCCACAGCTCTGCACCGCGTGTAGACACACGCCTCACTTCCTCCTACGGAGCAACAGGAAGTCTCTGCGCGCCCGCGCGCGATAGTGCCCGTTGCCTTAAAGGAACAGCTGGCAGGCTGAAGGGAAAGTTGGGCTCCAAGGCCAAATGTCCTTAAACGTCCAAAGTCAGTCAAATAGTGGCTGTGCAGAGACTTCCTGTTGCTCCGTAGGAGGAAGTGAGGCGTGTGTCTACACGCGGTGCAGAGCTGTGCTCCGGATGACCTGCGGTTCCTTGTATTTGCCATTGTCGGTCTTGGCATAGTTCTTTTTAATAAATAATTATTTTAATAGTCGCTAGGATTCTTAACTGTTTGTGTGTATTAGTGCAGTACTGCTTACCCTACAGTGTTGCGCTATGATTTTTGTTTGTTTGTGTTCTTTTCTTTGCATGGTCTGTCGAGCAAGTGTGCGGATCCCTTGAGGAGTACAGGACATTCCACTGACTATTTGGCGCCAGGTTTTTCTTTATTATGGTACACCAGTCAATCAGATTGGGGGTGTACCACTTGGCACACAAATGTGACATCACAGGCCTTATATAAGGCCTTTCCCATCTCATTTCAGTTTAAGAGCCAATGGGACATCATCTGCCCAATTGGATTACAAAGAATGAAGAGCCGACTGAAGAAAAGAAAGAAGAAAATAAGGAAGAAAGAAGAAAAGAATGAAGAACTCACAGGGAGACGTCTCTTTAATCAAGATATGATCACAGGGGCTGAACTGTATGGACGTCTGAGCCATTTGCTCCGTTTTCAGCCGGCGGCAAAATTAATAAAAGTTAGCATCATAACACACTAATCAACTCTACAAACCTACCGAAAGCTGCCTCAAGACATCAGGATGTCGAAGGGGACTCGCTCGAAGTGTACATCAACAGTCCTAACTGACTATTTTGCAAAAGGGGACTCTGCCCGCGCGAAGAGCCAGGAGAGAATGGCGCGAAGCAGCTCCGAATCAGAGGAGGAGGAAGACAGAGAGGACAGAGAGGAGAACCCCAGGGACAATCAGATCATGAGAAGGAGGGACATGAAAGAATTTTGCCTTGACATCAAGAGATGTCTACAGTTGAAACTAGCGGCACTGCGTGCAGACATACACGGGATTGGAGAGAGGACTGATTCCCTTGAAAAAAAAATGGACGCCACAGTGAAAGCGCTCCGTAGGACAGATAAACAAGTGGCACAGGTACAAGAGTCGGTCAGGGAGCTCATGGACAGGCAGGAAGATGCCGACAACTGTGACCGACGGAACAATGTGCGAGTCAGGGGAGTGCCAGAAACAAAGACGGACCCAGAGGAATTTATGGGGAAATTGTTACAGCACCTAATGCCTGATCGAGCAGAACAAGATCTACACCTGGACCGCTGCCACAGAGCTTTGAGAGCACGGCCCCAGCCAGGAGACCCACCACGTGACATCATTGCTTGATTCCACTTCTTCAGAATCAAGGAGGCATTTGGACAAATGACCAGAAATTAAGTGGAATTCGAAGGTTATAAAATACATGTGTATCAGGACATCTCCCCCACCACCCTATTAAAAATAAAGCAGCTGGCCCCAGTCACCAAAGTGTTAAGGGATGAAGGAACCCGGTATAGGTGGTTGTACCCCTTTGGGCTACTAGTGGTCCAGAACGGAAAGGCCAACACCTTAAGACGCCCTGAAGACGGAGTGAACTTCCTCACTAAACTGGGGCTCCAGAATAAAATTCCGGAGGGGATGGAAGCAGGAGAGCCAGCCCCAGAACCATCCTGGAGGGATAACAGAAGAGGGGACAAGAAGAAGCAAGCCTGCAATCCAAAGTGAGACTCCGCTTACTTAATGGAAAAACATAATAGAGGGATAAGCAATAGGTTTAGGAATAGGAGAAGCAGAGAACACTAGGGGTGCCCTAAACAAAACAAAAAATAATAGAAAAATAATAAATAAATAAATGCTGCCACTACAAAACAAACCCCCCCCCCCCAAAAAACAAAACAAAAAACCCAATACAACTATACAGTGTAGCAAGAGGGAGCGACAACTAAGTGGACACACAGGACACAGGAGACAGTGGGAAAGCTAGAGCTCCCTGAGTAAGGCACCCCCAAATACATATCCCCCACCCCCGAGCTACTTAAGCCACACAGATGAGTGAAGGAGAGGGAGCACCTTAGGAAGGGGACAAGCCCCCTAGAGCTGCACATGAGGGCTGGATTAATAGGTTACAGGTAGGGAACACATAGGTTAGAGGTTAGAGTTTGCATTTAAAGTTAGAATTTATCATCAATGTTTACAGTTAAAATAAGGGAGTTCAATTGGACTCAGGGCACAACTGCAGGGAGAAGTAGACGAAGGGTAGTAGAGTTAGTTCATTAGAACACCAGTTGATAACATGCTATAAGATACAAATCCAGATGCAGCCGCCGGCCGGAGCTGCAGTCTGGTCGTTGCCATGGGCCTACAACCTCGACTCGGGGAGCCCACTCCGAAGTATGAGGAAGTCCTTGGGAGGAGTGGGGTCGGAGCCGCCAGGTTGGTGGGAGGAGTACTGGTCTCTTTCCCACTCTATGTATCTTTCCTTATGTATCCCCTGTCCCTTGTGTGTACTCCCTTTCCCCCCTATCTTCTGCCAAGGTGGAGCAACGCCTGAGGCACTGCAGGACATCGCAGGGTGGCGGGGGCTATCGAGGGTCGACGTGTCGCCTTGCTGGGGTCCTCGACTGATGACAGGTGAGACATGACACACACTATGACGCTAAAGGTCATATCACATAACACTAAAGGGCTAAACTGCCCCCGTAAAAGAAAGGTAGCCCTCACGGACTATAGGAGAAAGGGAGCGGACGTGGTCTTACTACAAGAGACACACTTTAGCTCCACTAGCTTTCTGAAATACTTCGACAAGCATTACACGCAGGCGTTCCTATCCTCCGCAGAGGAGAAGAAGCGGGGAGTTGCTATACTTGTACATTAGGGAATAGACTTAGTTGTAGATACAATCAAAAAAGACAGAGAAGGGCGGTTCCTCCTGTTGACCGGAACTATTCAACAACAACATATTACACTGGTGACAATATATGCTCCAAACGGACATGATACTGACTTCCACACAGCAACCTTTAAAGCAATCCAGAGGCACGCCAAGGGCACCATAATAGTAGGGGGTGACTTTAACGCGGTGCTGAACACAACCCTTGATAGATCAGGGCCCCCCAGGAATGGACTGCAGACAAGACCAAAGGCTCTGGAAAAGGGTCTACGCGACTTAGAACTGGTGGACATATGGAGGGAACTACACCCCCAGATAAAAATTATACATTTTACTCCCACCCGCATAACTCCTTCAGCAGAATCGATTACTTCTTTGTCAATAGCAGACTGGTCCCGCAGATCACCCACTCAGGGATCCATGATATTTCGTGGTCAGATCATGCACCCATAGAGCTACGGTGCGCACAAATAGGGCTGGACAGGCCAGGAGCAAATTGGAAACTAAATGAATCCCTCATTAAAATACCGGAGTTACACGAAAGGATAGGCAATGAAATTACACATTTTTTTAGAGAAAATAAAGGAAGCGTTCAATCTCATATCACCCTCTGGGAGGCACACAAAACAACACTAAGAGGGATTATCATCAGTATTGCGGCCAAGAGAAAGAGAGAGAGAAACGCAAAAATCTTGGCGGATCAACAGGAACTGAAAAAACTGTGGGACCAGCATAAGCGGTCTCCCGACCCCGCTACCCTTCAAAAGATTAAAGACATTCAGACGAAGTTGAATTTGTTACTCACATCTCAGGCTGAGAAGGCGCTTACTTGGTCAAAGAGGAAATTCTTTGAAAAAGCAAACAAGCCAGATACCTTGCTAGCCAGAATGCTCAACCCCAGGGGCAAGACTTATAGGCAAGACATCCAGGCAATTAGTACACAATCAGGCACAATCTCAGCTAACCCTCAGAATATAGTGGGGGAATTTAAAAATTTCTATGAGTAACAATATGATGGAGAGAAGGTGATCCTCTCCTCTGGCACAGACGGGGCCCTGAGGGATTTCCTGAGGGGTGCGAACCTACCAGGGTTAGGTGCGGTTGAAAGAGAGGTAATGGGTAGAGATTTCACCTCGGAAGAGGTTATGGTCGTAATCACAAATCTGAAACCCTCTAAGGCCCCGGGTCCTGACAGATTCTCTAATCTTTATTACAAAAAATACAAAAAGCAATTGACTCTGCATCTCCTTCGTATGTTCAACCAAGTATTAGGCGGAACTCCTTTCCCACGACACATGCTCCAGGCGTCAATCTCAGTATTACACAAACAGGGAAAAGACCCGCAGGACTGTGGTAGCTACAGACCAATATCCCTGATTAATTCGGATTTCAAAATATATGCTAAATTATTGGCCAAACATTTGAGTCTATTCCTGCCCAGGCTGGTGCACCCAGATCAGGTCGGGTTTATCTCGGGTCGGCAAGCCGCAGATAACACCAGACGAATCATTGATCTGTTAGAAATAGCCAATGTTAGATCGATTCCAGTTATGGCGCTCAGCCTGGACACAGAAAAGGCATTTGACAGGATAGACTGGCCATATCTAGAGGCCACACTTGGAGCATTCGGTCTGGGAGAGAAAGTGACAAAAGCTATTTTGGCCCTATATTCTGATCTTTCGTCAAGGGTGACCCACCGGGGATTCGCTTCGGACCCCTTTTCAATTAGGAGTGGCACGAGGCAGGGCTGCCCGCTCTCCCCACTTCTCTTTGCACTATGCATGGAACCCCTAGCTGCTCAGATACGAAACAGCAAAGACATCTCAGGTATTGTCATTGGAAGCCAGTCGCATAAGGTGGCACTATATGCGGATGATGTATTCCTGACAATCTCTAGGCCCCTTACCTCTCTGCCAAACTTATTCGACTTACTGGAGAGGTTTAACAGGATCTCCGGACTCAAAATTAACCAGTCTAAATCTGAGGCCATGAACATAAATTTACCAAAACCACTGGAGAAACTTCAATGTTAAATGGCAGCAGAAGCAAATTAAATACCTAGGAATAAATGTAACAAAGGCAACCAAACTGCTGTACCAGGCCAATTATCCTAACCTAATAAACGCCCTGAAAGGGGACATACGGCGATGGGCTACATATAAAATATCTTGGATAGGGAAGATCCACTGCATTAAGCTGAATCTGCTTCCCCGCCTCCTTTATCTCTACCAAACCTTGCCGGTGCCAATTAGATTGAAGGACACACTCGCGCTTCAATCAGAAATAGATACATTTGTCTGGGGAGGAAAGAGAGCGAGAGTGGGCAAGCAGATAATGCGTAGACAATCAGGGGCAGGAGGGCTAGCGGTACCTTGCTTGTTTTCCTATTACAAAGCGGCACAATTATGCCAAATTGCGCAATGGCACGCCGACCCAGACTCAAAAAGATGGGTTGAGATACAAAAGGAGATTTTCTCCCCAATTGAACTGAAAAGTCTAATTGGCTCCCAAAAAGGTGCGATCAAGCACCAAAGGGTCGCTTTCCTCAATGACCAACTCACTCTCGATGTGGGAGAGCACGAGACTTAAATGTAACCTGACCCACCAAAAATCAGGTATGACTCCCTTATGAGATAATCCTTTATTTGCTCCGGGACTGATCAGTACCAACTTCGCAATCTGGAAAGCTAACCACCTTAATAGATTAACAGATTTGGAGGGTAGAAGAGGCATACAAACATTTGATATTCTGAAAGCCAGTATCCCAAATGCTGAATTCTTTAGATACCTCCAGATCAGAGCATTTTACCAGGCTCATCAACCGATTAATCAATTAACAAACTTCGAAAAGCTCTGTCGATCAGGGACAACTACTAAGGGACTCATATCGCAGTTGTACAAGGAAGTAACCGGTTCGGGCGCAGCAGTGACGAAAAAACTAGGTTACATGACCAGATGGGAGTCAGACTTGGGGGAGGTGCTGAAGCTGGAGGAGTGGACGAAAATCGCTGTGGCAGTCTCCAAGAGCTCCATGTGCACGACCCTACGGGAGAACACATATAAAGTTATGATGAGATGGTAATACACTCCCACAAAATTAGCTACATTTCTGCCTAGTTACTCCCCATTGTGTCCTAGACAATGTGGACAGCAAGCATACTTGTTGCACATGCTGTGGTCCTGCCCCAAAATATTCGGGGTCTGGGAACAAATTAAAGATTGGCTGAATAGAATCCTAGACGTAGAGGTCTCGTTAGACCCGTGGCTGTTCCTTTTGAACAGACCGTTAAAAGGCCTACCCAAGCATGCCCATAAACTGATAACTCACTTCGCAACGGCAATGCGGGGGGAGATCACAGCACGTTGGAATTGGGCAATTTGAAAAAAATGAACAGGGCACCCCAGGTCTCTCTCAGCAGTGCCTCCAAATGTAACGGGTTTCCCCCCCCAATCGCAGATATCGTGTGAGGGTGCAAGGAACATTCAGTGTTATTCGGGGTGTGGTGCGTTACCTGTTGGCTCACAGGAGGGCTGAGCTTCCGCCACGGGGAACCTTGGGCAATTATACTAGGGGTGTTCACTTACAACGATGCAGCGCCTCCACCTGCGAGGCTCCCACCA
Source organism: Ascaphus truei (assembly GCF_040206685.1). NCBI lineage: Eukaryota > Metazoa > Chordata > Amphibia > Anura > Ascaphidae > Ascaphus > Ascaphus truei. The sequence continues at coordinate 325,456,350 of NC_134484.1, forward strand.
GAGGGGGAGTGGTTCCTTACAGGACAATACACAATAACCACGTAGACAGCATGTATATTAACTAATGACTTTACTAACATGCATAACAACTTATCACATTCTTAATGAGCTGTGTCCCTCTCACGAGGAGACACTAACCGCGACGTCTCGCAGGACGCTTCCCAACACCAGGTGATCCCACCCAGTGTCCAAAGAACCCCACCCAATGTCCCGCACTCTAGCAGAGAGAGTCAATGGGTGACTGCGCAGTCACTATTTAAGCTAAGGGCCCGGTGGTGCACGTATGATTGTAGGTACCTGCCGAGCACTCCGGTGCTCGGGTCAGCAACACTTCACAAAGGATCAGTCGGGCGATGACTCCTTCTGATCCTACAACCGAACTCCAGGCAAGCGGACCGCCAGGGCGGTCCCACTCTGGAATAGTTTCTGTGGACCCCAACGTGGGTCCGAACCGCTTCACAGGAACAGCAGCAGCCGCTGTGTCCCTATCTATCTAAGTGGCACGCACTATACTATAGGCCATCCCTATAGCACAGCAACCTGTAGTGGCTTTGGGGAAACTCCTAGGGGCCTACAGGGGTTAATGACCTGTCCCACTCCCCTAACTCTCTAAGTTCCCTCAGCCTCACTAATACCTAATGCGTCCCAGTGCCTACAGCAGCAAGCTGTAGCTCACTGGGTGCTGGCAGCCAACGTGCTGCGCAACAAGGTGCCTGCTTGTCAGACCTCACAGCACTGACAGCCGTGACTCTGACAAAGCAGGATAGACTAAGGGCAGCGTCCCTATCTTGGGTCTCCCTCAGCAATTACCCACTACCCTAGTGGGGGGTTGGGGCCTATCTGGGGTGTGGGTACCTACAGGGCCGCAGGAGCTGCACGCGCTCCCCGCACCCTTCCTTCCCTCACAGCTCCCCTGCTCCAACTGACTAACCTGAGTGATAGGGTCCCTCTCTCTAGAGCAGTCCCTGGCAACATTCTCTCTCAGAGGGTACTTAGCTACCTCAGACCCTGGGGGTGCTGGCCTAGTACAGGGAGTCCGTGATTCCTGTACTCTACCTCCTTCCCTGGGCTGCTCCGGTCTCTGACTGCCTAACGTGGCCTCAGCGCGCAAAATGTATCCACTTGCCTGCTGAGGCTTCCTAAGCCCTATTGGCTCCCTGGTGTCACATGGGGCATACAGAGGCTCATGGGATTTGTAGTCCCTGCTCAGAGCCTTCCCTGGTAGGCTAGGGCTTCGCGGGCTTTTTGCTACCTCTCCTGCGCAAGCTGTCTGGGACTGCCTCAATCTTTCCCTTACTAACCTCACTCGCGCGCGACTTTGTCCTAACTCTGGGGCATTACCTGCTCCTGCGTGATCACTGCGCATGCGCGAACCTATCATCAATGGCGGCACCCTCTTCGCCAGCCGCCGGGACCTTAGAGACGCGACCGCGGCCTTAGCAACGGCCCGATCGCGTCCCCGGCAACCGGCCGCATGCGGGGGAAGCCGCGCTGCTCCCTGCTCCAGCCCCCACCCTTGGAAGCAGCCGTCGGGTCCGTCGGCACCTGCGACCACGCTGCAACAAGGGAGGGGGGCCTCCAGGAGCCACGGGAGCTCCAGGCTACACTCTCCCCCTGGTGAAACTCCAACGTTCTCACTTGGATAGCAGATATAATCATGCACAAACATTATATAATAAAAATGCAGTACATAGAATATACAACACATCACATGAGCTGGGTATGGCTTGGCATCCCACACAACACCCACAATACTACCTGAGGCCATCTGAGTATCATCTGCTGGCTGAGACCTTTGGTGGGGTGCCCCTAACATATCATGTGGGGGTACCTCACTTTTGCGTCCGTGAGCCTCCCCTAGGAAAATCTATTGGAGAGCACACCTGAGGGCAACAGTCACTGGTTCGGTACTACTTCCTCCCCCTGGTGGACGGAATAGCACCATGTCTCTTAAGCAGGCCTTTACCGGTCATCCGCGGCTTGGATGCAGTAGACCAGGAGGCCAGGACCCTTCCCGTGGTCCACTACCTGGCGAATGGGGCGCTCCTTTTTGAGCTTAAAGGAGGCCAGTCTCCCTGAATCTTTCTCTAAACAGTTCTTGTCCCTACGAACTTTCGAGGCTTCCACTGGGAAGCGAGAATGGGACAATGTCTCTTTCCTCAAAGTCTCTGGTTCACCCGGCAGGGTGTAAAGGGTTGATACCTTACCACTGCGGTGATTCCCGGCGGCCAACAGGTCCTCGGGGACGCTGTCAGTCCCCACCTCGGCTGTACTGGGATCTGTCCACAACACTTCTGGGACAGTCCACTCACTGACTTGAAACTCGGGAGCGTTGGATCCCAGTCCTGAGACCATTTGGGGTGGAGCGCACGGGTTCATACTCAGTTCAGGAGCCGCAACTCTGGCCTTTTTCATGGCCACCTCCATTGGAGCCTGTGGGGAGAAAGGGGGTTCCTTACCACTCTGCTGGCTTGCGATGGGCTTCTCTTCATCTGGGACGATAGGCGGTAGATATGGGTCCACTCGCACCACTGAACAGCTACCTTCTAAGGAGGACACCTCTGCCAGGACGCGATGCAGAGGGGAGCCCTTCGCCCGGGTGACCAGACTTAAGGAGCCATCATACTCCGCTGTCACCTGGAGGCTCACCCCCAACACCCCCGGGGCAGTCAACTCATCCTTGTCTTCGATCAGTACGGGTCCCCATTCTAGGACCGATGGTACCATAGGAATAAGCCAGACAGGCCATTGTAGGGCACACAGTCCCACAGCAGGGTCCGCAACATCAGGATACATTTCCTCTAGGGCACACGGGCCCACAGCAGGCTCTGTATCCGCTGAGATAGTGTGTTCGTTGATTTCACTAGAGTGGTCCGCCGGCAGGCGCATCACCACAAGTGATTGGTCACTGGATTCACTAAAAGAGGGTGGGGGTGTAGACACCTTACCCTGTGATTCCTCCGTCTCCTCCATTGGTTCGCTGGGCTCCATAGCTGGCTGGACTGGGTTCTGTGGGTCCTGCTCAGGAACCGGATCTAGAATGTTCATGAGGGCACACGGGCCCTCCAAAATGTCTATGAGATGGGTAGATAGGTTAGCTGTTCTGACCGGTTCAGAATTAAAGCCGACTGCTTCTTCTCTGGAGGATTTTGCAGACCGCAGCAGTACAGGCTTCATGAACTGTGCCCCGCAGTCGGTACACTTGGGCCCCCTTGTTAATTTCTCCGACGGGGCAATCGCAATTGCTTAAACAGCTGTGTAGGCATCTCTCCCCATCAACCACTGTCATCGTGAGCGCCAATGGTAATGTAGATAACTTGTCGGCCCAGCCACCAGTCGCATTCCAGTCATCTAATACACACGGGCATACCACCAGGGGCAAGTCAAACTTTGGGACCCGTAGGACTCTATACATCCGTGGGTGTGTATCCCTGCATTCGGGGCTTGCTTTGGGGGGAACAGAAGTTAGTAACTGCTGCTCAATCTGCTCCAAACTCCCCCTGGTGGACTCTAGAGGGGCAGCACACTCTTTCAAGGAGTGATTCTGGCACTGCACCTTGTCACTCAGTTGGCTGGGGTGGGGCTTAGGTTCTCGCGCCAAACCCGGACAGATTGTTTCAATACTTTCCTGTGCCGGCGTGCAGTCAGCAGCACGTGCGCTCTCCTGTTTTGGCAGTTCAGGGTACACTACAGGACAGTCTGAACCGGCCGAGCCGTCCAACCACAAGCTGGACGGACCCTGGCCTTCATTTATATCTTGCCCGAAACCCACTAACACGGAGCAATACTTCTCGTCCTCCACGTGTAAATCTACCACGGCGATGGGGGCAGCCCCCCGGAGATGAGGGTTTTGCCTCAAAGCTACTCGTATGGCCATAGACGGAACGTCTATAGGGATGCAGCACACCGCAAGCGTGTGGGCCGGCGGCACTCCCAATTTCATAGCCCAGTCGCGGACCTCGTGTCCGGACTTTACAAACATGATGAAAAAAAATAGGAATTGGGCAATTTGAAAAAATGAACAGGGCACCCCAGGTCTCTCTCAGCAGTGCCTCCAAATGTAACGAGTTTCCCCCCCCCAATCGCAGATATCGTGTGAGGGTGCAAGGAACATTCAGTGTTACTCGGGGTGTGGTGCGTTACCTGTTGGCTCACAGGAGGGCTGAGCTTCCGCCACGGGGAACCTGGGGCAATTATTCTAGGGGTGTTCACTTACAACAATGCAGCGCCTCCACCTGCGATGGCTCCCACCAGAGGGGGGAGTGGTTCCTCACAGGACAATACATAATAACCACGTAGACAGCATGTATATTAACTAATGACTTTACTAACATGCATAACAACTCATCACATTCTTAATGAGCTGTGTCCCTCTCACGAGGAGACACTAACCGCGACGTCTCGCAGGACGCTTCCCAACACCAGGTGATCCCACCCAGTGACCAAAGAACCCCACCCAATGTCCCGCACTCTAGCAGAGAGAGTCAATGGCTGATTGCGCAGTCACTATTTAAGCTAAGGGCCCGGTGGTGCACGTATGATTGTAGGTACCTGCCGAGCACTCCGGTGCTCGGGTCAGCAACACTTCACAAAGGATCAGTCGGGCGATGACTCCTTCTGATCCTCCAACCGAACTCCAGGCATGCGGACCGCCAGGGCGGTCCCACTCTGGAATAGTCTCTGTGGACCCCAACGTGGGTCCGAACCGCTTCACAGGAACAGCAGCAGCCGCTGTGTCCCTATCTATTTAAGTGGCACGCACTATACTATAGGCCGTCCCTATAGCACAGCAACCTGTAGTGGCTTTGGGGAAACTCCTAGGGGCCTACAGGGGGTTAATGACCTGTCCCACTCCCCTAACTCTCTAAGTTCCCTCAGCCTCACTAATAGCAAGCTGTAGCTCACTGGGTGCTGCGCAACAAGGTGCCTGCCTGTCAGACCTCACAGCACTGACAGCCGTGACTCTGACAAAGCAGCACTCTAACAACACTAAGGGCAGAGTCCTTATCTTGGGTCTCCCTCAGCAATTACCCACTACCCTAGTGGGGGGTTGGGGCCTATCTGGGGTGTGGGTACCTACAGGGCCGCAGGAGCTGCACGCGCTCCCGCACCCTTCCTTCCCTCACAGCTCCCCTGCTCCAACTGACTAACCTGAGTGACAGGGTCCCTCTCTCTAGAGCAGTCCCTGGCAACACTCTCTCTCAGAGGGTACTTAGCTACCTCAGACCCTGGGGGTGCTGGCCTAGTACAGGGAGTCCGTGACTCCTGTACCCTACCTCCTTCCCTGGGCTGCTCCGGTCTCTGACTGCCTAACGTGGCCTCAGCACGCGAAATGTATCCACTTGCCTGCTGAGGCTTCCTAAGCTCTATTGGCTCCCTGGTGTCACATGGGGCATACAGAGGCTCATGGGATCTGTAGTCCCTGCTCAGAGCCTTCCCTGGTAGGCTAGGGCTTCGCAGGCTTTTTCCTACCTCTCCTGCGCCTGCGCAAGCTGTCTGGGACTGCCTCAACCTTTCCCTGACTAACCTCACTCGCGCGAGACTTTGCCCTAACTCTGGGGCCTTACCTGCGCCTGCGCGATCACTGCGCATGCGCGAGCCTATCATCAATGGCGGCGCCCTCTTCGCCAGCCGCCGGGACCTTAGAGACGCGACCGCGACCTTAGCAACGGCCCGATCGCGTCCCCGGCAACCGGCCGCATGCGGGGGAAGCCGCGCTGCTCCCTGCTCCAGCCCCCACCTTTGGAAGCAGCCGTCGGGTCCGTCGGCACCTGCGACCACGCTGCAACAAGGGAGGGGGGCCTCCAGGAGCCACGGGAGCTCCAGGCTACATATATATATATATATATATATATATATATATATATATATATATATCCCAGGATCCCTTGCTGCAGTGGAAGCACTGTATGCTGTGTGATAATGGTGAAAGGCAGGGTTGCAGACTTGTCTAAGACATGTGAATGATTACACAGTAATATTTCCATTTGCTATATATATATATATATATATATATATATATATATATATATATATATATATAGAATCCAATGCACAGCCGGCACACCATATGCAAGTAAATAAGTTTTGGTGCTTATCCCATAAAGCAATAAAAGACCATACGATACCGGTTGCAACACGACATCAAGGGACAGCACGCAGGTAAGTAAATCAAAAATGTTCTATATTTGATAGAAGACACTTCTATCAAATATAGAACATTTTTGATTTACTTACCTGCGTGCTGTCCCTTGATGTCGTGTTGCAACCGGTATCGTATGGTCTATATATATATATAGATACATGCAATTAAAAAAAAGTGGAAATAATGCAGACACTCACTTGGTGAAAATGGAAAATAATAATTTAATTTTGCAACGGTAGATAGATATGGGTGACAAAATAAAGTGCACTTAATGGCTAAAAAATGTGTTGCTGCGTTTTTAAAAAGTTTAGTTTATAAGATCTGCAAAAGTAGGAGTAATATGTCTCCTAGTTTCTGTTATGGATTCTTGTTGGAGGGAGCCTCTGTGTCTCCTCAATTATTACCTGTATCTATAGAAAGACAGAAGCACAAAAACAGAAGTACCATAATGGTGTAGGATGTTTTATTGAACAAAATTAAAAGAAGTAAAAAAATGCACTCACAAAAGAGTCCCTCTTTCATCTCATCTGGAGCGATGCCAGCACCTATGGTGAGGGAATCCCCCCTGTTGATAAGCAGATTATAATGACACATGTTTGCGAGTGCATACAGTATATACTGTAGAGTTATGCATTATCAGCAAAATGTTCAGAATACCAACACCGGTTAAGGGAATACAAATATTAGATGTATTTTTAATCCATACAGTACAGGTTAATGGGCCAATGGACCCTTTGTCAAGATTGGTCCAAGTACAAAAAACACTATATTTATAGTCTCCCACAGATCCAACACACGTGAAATGAACTAAAACATATGAAACGGGATCATCCATACTAAAACCCATAGACACACCTCTAACGTATTCTACAGAATCCCATTCCTGCATCATTGCAACTTGATGACGTCATGGGGAGCATGTCACAGAGGTGACGAGCAAATAATAAGGTGCCCTTCTTTTATAGTCCTACATTGGTAAATGTAAATAATTGCTCTAATAGTAATGGATAACGTACCAGTATTTGTAGCTCAGCCCAAGGCAACCTCAATGGTAGGTTACATATACAATTTCAGAAATATCGTGTCTGTACCAAGACATTGACCTAGCAGCATTTATTACAGATTCATTTATTTATCCTGACTGGGAAGGATCCTGTATATTCTCATTATAATCTTTCTACTTTTTCTGTAATTTTTTTATTTTTATCTTTTTATATTTTTAACATTTTAAATTTTCATTTCAATAAAAAAAATTAAACTATATATATATTTTTATGGGAGTATGTCATGCTCAGGTACCGGTCATGTGGGCCAATAGGATAAAGCAATGCAAGGGTTGAGGTCACAGCTTCCAATTGGCCCATTTAAACTTCTTAGATATCCACACAACCCCCACCCTCCTCATCCTCTCTCACCCCCACCTTCCTCATCCTCTCTCAGCCTCACCCTCCTCCCTCTCTCACCCCCATCCTCCTCATCCTCTCTCTCACCCACCCTCCTCACCCTCTCCCTCACCCCCATTCTCTCTCTCAAGCCCATCCACATCCTCTCTCTCACCACCCTCCTCACCTCTTTCAATCCACCCTCCTCATCATCTCTCTCAACCCTCACCCTCCTCCTCATCCTCTCTCTCACCCCACCATCCTCCTCATCCTCTCTCACCCCAATGACTCAGTGTCATTGTTTACAATCTGTGTCTTTACTCACTGAGCACTTCTTCGGCTTTCACCTCCTGTTCTGTCTTTTTTGTCTCTCCCTTTTGTGTCCAATGTCTTTCTTCTCTGTTAGTACAGAACATCCTTATTAAAAATCCTTCACAGACAGGGGGTGAAATCTAAGTGACTATGGGGCACTACAGTTGGACACATTTATACATGGCCATCGACAGGAGGGTACTGCTGAGACTGCTGCTCCGGGCTTGGTGAATGAAGGGGCTGGGACCCCTGCCGGTCAACCAAGCAGTAAAAACTAGTCTAGTTGTTGAGCAGGAAAACTAATCAGGCATCTCATTTTAGTGATGACTTCTTGCTGGCTGTGCAGTTGTTTACACCGACGGACTAGTACAATCCAGGATCCAGACTAAAAGTAAATATTTCCTGTATCCTTCATTATTGTGTGTCTGTTGTGTGTGTCTAGTGCAGGGTTGGCAACCTTCAGCTCCCCAGCTGCATGTGACTCTTTCCGCTGCTACTATGGCTCTCTGCAGGTTACCGACACCCAGCTGCTGCTTCTCTCCTTCACTATCCTACCAGCAAACCTAAGCTGGCCTGATCCGTAGAAGTGTTACGCTTGTGCTCCTATGCACAAGCAGGGAGAAGGAAGCCGATAGCGAGGTGGGGAATCCGCAGGACACACGAAAGGGAGTGAGTTGCCGCGCAGCTGGGGATCGGCGCACGTAGTCACGTGAGCGCGCCGGACAATGTGCGACGTGTCCAGAGGTGCGTAGCCAAGCACAGAGACATGACTGGCCCATCTGCATGTGCGTGCATGCTCTGGCAGCAGAGAGGGGTTGCACGCGTTCTCAGGCACCGCCGCGGGGTGTGGGGTGCGCCACTGATGGGGAGTAAGGGAGGATATGTTCAAACGCACAAGGTAACAATAGTGAAGTGCATCCTGGAGGACGTCCAGCCTCCTTTAGGACAGAGTGCAAGTAGGTCACAATAGTGGAGTGCATCCAGGAGGACGTCCAGCCTCCTTAAAGGCATAGTGCCAATAACTGTAGAGTGCAGCGGTACTAATTACAAAGTAAGGGTTGTTTCGTTGAATGCTTTGGCCAAAGTATTGTAAGCCTGCTACCACCTCAAGGTAAAATCTACTTAGCAGGTCCTACACTACCCAACGGTAAACTAACCTCAGTAGTAAATGAGTGACTGTCCCAGTCTTCCGGAATCCAAAGGAGATGAGTAAAGATCCCAAGGAGGTTCAGGCAGGAACAGCATGCGATGGTAGTACTAGCAGGAACCGAGACAGGTAGCAACTGAGTGCTATTTAAAGGTAGCAGCAGCTGTAAGGAATGAGGAAGTCAGAGAGAGGCTTACTTCCTGTCAGGAGGAAGAGGGCAGGATTTGCCAGGAAGGAAGATGGCGTCAGTTGCTTCAGGATACTTAAAGACACAGGATCTTGACTCACAGCTAGAGGGCATCTCGCAAGCAAACTATCTCCCCCTCTCTTTCCCAGCCCATATCTCCCTACCCTCTCCTGACTCATATTTCCCAACCCCTTTCCCGGTGCCCCTTTTTTTCTTCCCCTATCCCTCCCAATCCAGTCCCAAACCCACTCCCCTTTTTCCACTAGGCCTATATCTTCTCCCCTATCGAGGCCAATACTTCCATCTCCTCCCCCCCAGGCCCATACCTCCTGTGCAACTAGGGTAGGGTTTATGGGTGGTGTGGTAGGCACTCCTTTTATTTCCTAAGCCCCAAGATTTCTGTTGGCAGCCCTGCATTTATACATAAAGTAACAGGATAGATAGTAAAAAAAAAAATCTTGTAACACCATAATTAAACTTTTATGAAATAGTGATGACTATTAGCACACAGATACAATGAATCTCTAGACATCCTTTGAACATGTAAAATTAGCATAAGGAACATATTTTATAATTTCACTCTCCATTCCCAAAGACACTTAAAAGGGTATCTTACATATGGAGCTGTCTTGTTCCTGAGATTTATTATGGATAGAATACAAAATAGATGAATCTGTTGTTTAACCGAATACATATGGCTACAATGTGTATTTGTCATTTAGTGTACACTGCATTTATTTTACTTACTTTAGGAGCAAGTCAATTAGTACGTGTTGAAAAACAAATAGGGTGCCCCCGCTTCAGCTTAGAGTAGGTTGGGCGTGTGCTCATGGGTAGGTAACTAATAGTGAATCAATTAGTCTCTGTGTGTAACAAAAATTCTCTGATACAAAACTAAAGGACGAGCAGAGCAACGCTACAAAGAAAGACTAAGCAAATAATCAAGAAAAATGCAAACACCGTAGAGCCAAGAACAGCTACCCCTGGCTTTACTAGAAAGTGTATGTATGTATGTATGTATGTATGTCTTTATTTATATAGCGCCAAAAGTGTACTCAGCCCTTCACAAAGAATACAGTACAGGGAATTATAATAATACAATAAGTGCAGCAAAATCAGACAAAAGGAAAGGAAATCCCTGCCCCGAAGAGCTTACAATCTAAGTGGTTTGATGGGGAACTTACAGAGACAACAGGTGAGGGAATAAGTGCTGTAGATGGCAGTGCTTGTCACAATGGTTGGTAGGAGTGGGTGTGGGACAGTAGCCATGAGTGCAGGCTATTGGGATGCTTGATTTGTGGGGCGAGTTTAAGGTATCACTAGCAAACAATGAAAGCAGGTTTTGCACACCCAAAAATATGAAACTCCTTTAGTTGTTTTTTTATCATATCTTATATATTTCTCGCTCAATCCCCATGAAAATGTGCACAACTCTAGGTCTGTTATGTAGATTAGTATTATAAGAAGCACAATGTAGACAATCAACTGATGTTAACTAAATTGATGTCATTGTATAATGTTAACAACTACCAGATACACTACGGAAATGTGCATCTACAACGAGTGTGTTCTCACTCATTAAACGAGAAACAGGAGTTTTCCCTTCATAGCTCGTAAATGTGTAAAGCTGTTGTCATCTAATCTGAACACAGTGAAGAATGGTACTTTTATGTAGTAATGCTGAAATATGGGAATTTGTGGGTGTCCCAAACCACCTTTCACTGGTCATGATTCAAAACTAGCTATTTTCATTTGAATCAACAATCTAGTCATTTGTAACATAAGTTTTATAACATAAGTTTGAGAACCATCAATCAGCTCCTTAAAGTTGCAGTTCAAGCAATATCGTACATGTATTTTTTGTAATAAATCAATTCTGTACTATGAGAAAATGCCTAACTTTCTTTAAAGACATTTTTAATATATTCTACTATAACAAGCATTTTTGTTTTTATACTGTAGCAACCATTTACAAAGTCACATCCCCTTCCTCTTCTGAAACAGGCTCTGGCACAGCCCCCTTTTTGAGCCCTGCCCTCTCTCTAGCAATGCACCAATTGTATCTAGTATCTGTCTGGTCATATGATCTTCCCCACAGAACATTGCATCTTGGGTCTTCTTCTGCTGCACTGACAGAGATTTAGTGAACCCCCGAGACGTATCTTTGCCGATCGAACACAGGAGAATGGATCGATCGGCAACTTAGCTAATCACTTGTCAGTGTGCAGATTGTATTGATGCACATATTGAATGGGAAAAAAATAAAAAATGGCAGCTTGAACTGCTGCTTTAACATACTGTACATACTAGACCAAGACCAACAGTAAACATCAATCCTCTCCACTGATCTGCTGGCAATGATAGCAATTCCCTACACTGCAGGAAAGAGCTGTATGAAATGAAATGTTCGCACTATTAAAGTCTTTGGAAACCAGTGACCCCCATTGGTCCAGGAACCCTTAAACTAGATAATTACTGTAGTGCAGACGAGTATTCTAAAACAAACCTGGGCAATCCCCAACAAGACCCAGGTACATGCTGGGTACATGCTGCAACATTCAGTTACATTTCTGCTGACAAACTAATGGCCCATCAGATGAACAGAGGGGGTCCCTGGCAGTCCCATTCAAACTGAATGGGACTGCCAGGGACCCCTGCTGTGTTAATCCGATGGGCCATTACTCTCTGCAGAAATGTCACTGAAATGTTTGCAGCATGTACCCAGCATGTACCTGGTGATAGCCCCAGATTTTCCAAGGCAAGTTTAAGGCAAGTGTTAGAATACTCGTCGGCGCACCTGTATACAATACTGAAAAAAATAGTATGGGAAGTTCAAATAATTGTTTACCAAATATGTGGCACTACAACTTCTTGTTTATTTTCTCCTAATTTTTGGTGTGATAACCACCGGGTCTGTGCTGCTATTAAAATATATGCATCAGATAATTGTTTCAAATATATATAAAGCTCGTTAAAGAATGGTAATGTTACAGCAGCAAAGATACCAGCTAATTAAAGCCACCACAGGAGCAGGTATGAGCAGAAATGTCTCCATATAGAGTCACACCCAGGGACTTAGCAAACTTTAGCCCAGATCCACAAAGCTCTGTTATTAACTTAACTAGTTATTAACTTACGTTAATGCTTTGTTAATAGTAAACGGGTATCTTCAAAGCTCACTAACGCCATGGTAAGTGCTATTTTCGGCCCAGAAAGGGCATTGTATTAACTATAGTGGATGTTAGTGCTGATATTCAAAAGAAATGTTCTCCCTAACAACGCCTATCCACAGAGCTCCATTATCGTTAACGCAAGGATTTAATATACTGCTAGTTAGGCCATAGCTAAAGGTGGCATTACTTCCCTCCAGACGTTAAAATATGGTGTTTTGCTGACAGGGGAGAGGGAGAGAAGAGAGGGAAAGGAGAGGTAGAGTGAGAGGGAGATAGAGAGAGGGAGTAAGAGAGACAAAGAGCAATTCCACATTTAGGTAGATTTACTATAAAGTTGACCTTTTTGTTTTTTTTTTGCCAATTTCCTTGTGTAATCCTGTTTTCTACTGTCTTGGAGGATAGAACTGATGGGGCCTATCAGACACGTTCTACCATAAGTTAATCTGAGACAGGTTACTTTTGGAACATCTCCTAATAGAATATACATATGGAAATATGCCAATTCATATGACTGTCTAAAAAGAAGTGGCATGGTAAAGAATGAGAAGTGCTTCTACTAAGTACACACCAATACAACTTCCTTCCAGATAAAAGCTATTTATCTTTCTTTTTTTTTTTTCAGTAGCAATATACTTTGACAAGCTTCACTTATAATTCCAGGGAAATCTTTTAATGGCATATGACACTCTACTGAAATATGCCAGAGCTTGGATTATCATTTGGAATGTGCAGGACATTGTTTACTATGAAGTGGTGTGGATTTAATGGCATTCTATCCTCAATTAAAGCAGTTTTATGTACATCTTAAATCAGGCACTGTTTATTTACAAAGCCTTTTACTACCATACCACAGCAAGAACGGAGGGTACCATCAGAACCAGAAGAAATTAAACATCAACTGTTTTAATCTCTTAACCATCACAAGCCTTGTGATGGGAGATCTGAACCTGCTCCTACTGCCTGCATGCTGGTAGATGCTGAGTAGATTCTACAGCTTTGTTTTAACATTTGTGTGTGCAAGAGAGCTGGGAACAATAAATCATATAACTAAACATGGACAGAGAATTCTATAAAATGTCCTTCACCAAAGACAGAGGGCTACTATTATGGCTTTGGAAATGGAGCCTTTGCTGCCAAGCTCATTTCCCCTTATGTAGCCAACTGGTCATAAACATTTTTTTAAATGATGCTATACATTTGTTTAACCACCATGTAAGAGACGTTCTATGTACGTCTAGGTATTTTTAAAATATTGTCTTTAAGTATATCTAACAAAGGCAATCTTTTAATTAAAATGAATACTATTTGCTATTGCTGTGTGTTCCCTGATGTGTACACTGAAACCCGATATGTTTAGGTGTACAAACTTTATTGGCCAGTACAGCCCCCAAATTAGCAAGCTTGTTCACATCTGAATTGTTTAGAACGGAATGCAAAATGCACATTGCATGATTGGCAAGGCAAAACTATCCTCTAACATAAAAATACCCCCAAAAACTTAAATATTTTCTGAAAGTACACTCCCAAGGAATTTTGACATGACTAACACCTTTCCCCCCCAAAATAGCTAGCCAGGAATTTTTGTAGTAAACTGGTCTTCACATAAATGTATACCGACTTCAGATTTTGCATCAACATTTTTCTCACCAGCTCATAGTAATCAAAGAGAAGGAATAATAAATGTTATTGCCCTGTATCCCCTGAGTACACTGATACAATTGCCTGGCTCGGTTCCCCTGCGATGATGTTCCTATCCGTTATCCCCTCCAGAGACCAAGGTCATGAAGGAATATATTCTAGAGAACCTACAGAGGGGATTTATCTGGAAATCCTCGACTTGTAACGAAAAAGGTTGGATCCCTCAGACCCTGCATCGATTATCGGGGCCTTAACAAGATCACAATAAAGAACCGGTACCCTTTACCATTAATTTCCGAAATCTTTGACAGACTACAGGGGGCCACAATCTTCACCAAACTGGACTTACGAGGAGCTTACAATTTAGTAAGAATCCGTCAGGGGAACTAGTGGAAGACGGCCTTCAACACCCGGGATGGACATTACGAATATCTTGTGATGCCATTCGGCCTTTGTAATGCTCCAGAAGTATTCCAGGACTTTGTTAATGACATTTTCAGGGACCTCCTTGACCAATACATCATTGTCTACCTTGATGATATCCTAATCTTCTTCAAGTCCGTACAGGAACATCCTGGTCACATTAAACAGGTACTTCTATGCCTACGAGATAATCATCTATTCGCTACATTAGAGAAATGTCCGTTCCATCAGACCACAACGTCCTTTATAGGTTACATCATCTCTGATACTTGCCTTGCCAACTATACAGAATGTAACAGATTTATTTATTCATTCACTTTAAAAATAGTGACCACTCTGTTGATTTGCGCCTTATTTATTCACCTTCACTTGTACACTGGATTCCAGGATAACCAGGGGAAATCTCCAGTATCTGGTACATTGGAGGGGTTTTGGGCCCGAAGAGCAATCCTGGATCTCCCGGAACCATTACATGGCCCCAGGCTCATCCGGGCCTTGCACTTGAAGTACCCTCTAAAACCATCCCTGAGACACCCGAGATCGCTCCTGAAGGGGAGGGGGGGGGGTACTGTGAGGATCGGCATTAGGTCCCACCCCCGCGACAGGTCCTGTGATGACACGGGTGACACGCCGCAGACCAAGGATGCTACCCACAGGCTCCGTGCCATCAGACAGAGGGATACCTCCAGATTCGGGCTTAGCCCCCGCGTCCACGTCACAACCAGTGACGACACAGGTGATGCATGAAGCCCGCATGAAATCATGCACTGGCGCCGCGTCATGAAGTGCACACAAGGGGTTAATTCTTAACCCCACACAAACCCAGGATCACCTGCACCTGCGGCTCACTCCGCCTCCGTTCTACCATTGGGTGTTTGCTACCGAGTGGGCGGTTCATGCTAATTTGTGGCAGCTGCTTACTGGCTGCTCATTGGTCACCTGCCCTTTATATTCTCAGCCAGCCCTCTGGAAAATTGGCTGAGCATAATTCTTCGTTCTGGAATGTATTGCTTACCTCAAGCTTCTGCTGCCTTGTCCTTTTGGCTTGAGAATTTTGATCCTGTCTTGTCTCATTGTTTTGACCTTGGCTTGTACCTGGACCCAGACTTCTCTCTATCTTGACCTCAGCTTGCTTCTGGACCTCTACTTTGTACGCCCCTGGACTATGGCTACCCACTATGACCATCCGACTTCTCCAACCCCTGACCACGGCGAGTATTACGACTATCCTCACTTCCCCAACCCTGACCCGGCTATACAACTATCACTCTGCACTCCAGACGTGCTCACGCGGCTGGTGGTCAGTGTACACAAACATCCCCACCTGGGCCTCACGGTCCCATCTTGTTTGTGGTGAGCACCCGTTACAGCTACGTACATCCTTATTGATACCGTGACATCCAAAACCTATGCCATACTAGATCTACTTTATAGGAACAAATCCTCCCTAATCCCCCTGGTCAGAAAGTGCATTGCACAACAGATGCTAATGACAATTATAGACTATGGGGACATACTATATGGTACCGCACCCCATTCCAACCTTAGCAAACTAGACACCCCTTACAACTCAATATGCCTCTTTGTCCTCCAATGTAACTACAACACACAGCATTGCGAAAATACTCCACGTACTAGATTGCCTATCTCTTGAATTCAGGAGCAAAGTAAATTTTTCCTCTATTGCCTTCAAATATTTTCTGTGCAAGTTACCCACCTAACTGAACAAACTCACCTGAGATCTGACTCCAAAAGACTGCTCAGTATCCCAAGGTTCAACAAAGAATACTGTCGCTTCTCGTTCTCTTACCTTACACCTCACAACTGGAACAATTTACCTGAGATACTCACAGCTGCCTCCAGTTTAATTTCTTCCAAAACTAAAGCTGTCTCCCATTTTAATCTGGTCTGTAACTGTTAATTGTCTTTTAAATATATGCCCATAACATATATTGTCCATAACTGCTCATGAAATAGCTGTAAAAAGTGTAAAAATATATTGTCATTATAAGTGTGTGCCCAGGACATACTTGAAAATGAGAGGTAACTCTCAATGTATTACTTCGTGGTAAAACATTTTATAAATAAATATGCTATTGCTGTGGGGAAATGAATGTTGGAACCCTGAGGACCTTCAAATTGTACAGTACATAACCTGACTAGACCTCTAGAGTTTTCAGGACAACAAAATCGATGAGAAGCTTACACAACAAATACAGAAGTGTAGAGTGGAACTGACAGTACTGTACCACTAATGTATTTGCGTTAACTGTTAGAATCAACATGCACACAGTAACAGGGCAGATTCGCAGGTTTGAAATTGGAACTTTGAAACACATTTTAGTTTAAGAGCAAAATGGAAGCACAAACCCAAGAAAGGCTAACTCTCAGGTTCATTTTATTTTGTCTGTTTCTTTTTAATTAAATGGATAAACATTAGGATTTACAAATGTATGCACACAATAGTTTGTTTCTATCATTTCTTGCAAAAAAACAATTGAGTTCCAGCAAAACCAAAAACACATTTTTGTTTTAGAACTAATGCCTAAACAAAAACCGCAGTGAAAGAGAAAGAGCCCCTTCCTAATACTAAAAAGACACAAGTTAAATCAAATGGTGCACAAAATCGCTGGGTGAGTCTTGATATTTGTTTCATTGTTATTTTTTTGTGCCATTAACCGTTGCAAACATAGCATAAAACAAGACTACATTTGTTCATATACACCAAGTGGTGCATACACCCTTGTTTTTTCTAAGACCGTTGAATACCTAGGTATGAAAGGAAGTGGGCACTCCAGATTTTGCTTCAGAATAGTTATTTAGTCATAACATAATTCGGACGTTTCGGCTGTCAATACAGTCTTTTTCATGGACATTACCAAACATCGGAATTATCTTATAACTAAATAAATATACTGAAGCAAAATCTGGAGTGCCCACTTCCTTTCATACTTGGATATTCAATTACTATACAAAGGACAGCAGCAACCCTGCATTTCATACAATTTAAGTATTGAGTGCTCCAATACCTCTGTGCTCTTTTCTAAGGCAGTGACAGTGTGTACAGGTCTGAAGAGACGATCAGCATAGAATAACTGTAAATACCATTACAGCTTGTTAAAATTACCAATACTTTGTTTCCTTTTAAAATATGTATCAAAGACATTTTTTAGAGCATTCCCTTACACTCCAGTTTATTGCTAGCTCAAATAAATCTTCCAGAAATTTGAATATGGATACTTCATAATAGTACTGTGAGTTAAAGCATACAGTGGTCCTGGGTACCCTATCACTTGTTATATGGCGGAACAAGTGCCACTGAATGCATGCTGGAGGAGTGGCTCAGTGAGTAAAGGCTGACTGAGCTGACTGACTGACTCTGAAAATTAATACCTACCACTGGGCCGATTCCCTGCGCCAAATTAGATTGTAAGGCCAGTGACTCATTCAGCCTGTGTATACTACCAGTGTATACTGTGTATACTACCAGTGCTATACAGTATAATAATTTAAAAAAACACAGTACTTTGTAAGAGCAATTAGGTTTTGTAACTTTTATCTTACTTGTGTAACGGTGTTTCCCCCACCCAGTGGCAGATTTGGCCATTACTACAGTACATCTGTGGTGCATGATACCTGCTGGTAAACAGGAGGGCTAAGTCGTCCGCCGATGGTAGTGGGGACACAGGATCAGGTTTCTGGGGTACATTACCCACATATCTTTAGCAGTGCAGCGCCTCCATCTGCCATAGGCTCCAGGGAACTGAAGATGATCTCCCACGGTAGAACCGATTACCTCTCCCCCCAGTAAGATCACACACCAGGCCGGAGTTATAATAACAGGAACAGTTTATTGTCTCTCTTGGTACAGCACAGTAACACGGCAGGGTTCTGCACAATACAGCAACTGTCAGCTACTCACTGAATGATGGTCCCTGGACCTTCACTACAGGCCAAGGGCACCTGCAGCAGTCCCAGCTTTTCCCTGCCCCTCTATCAGGGGCAGAGATATGGCACACTCACTCTCCCCCAAGGGGAAGAGGACCAGAGAAGGCCCAATAATCAGGCTCTTGGCTGTGTGACCTGCCCCTCTCAAGTGGGTAGAGGCACTAACGAATTTGGGGCGGCACTGCCTTTAAGTACAGCCAGGAGGAGGTCACCAGGTCTGCTCCATGATTGGGCATGCTCAGGCCTGATGGCAACACCTCCCACTGGGGGAAATGCACTAACCAGCGCATTTTTGTGCCCGATAGGGAATTTTTGACTCGCCCGATACAAAGGGAAGCCAAATGGGGGACTCACTAACAAGTGAAGCACATTGTGGTCTGGGCGGGCAAAAATATGCCAGATCACGCGAGCTGCTTTTTTCCCCCCTGCTATCGTGCTTAAAGTTCTACAGCGCGATAGCTGATAGAAAAAAAAGCAGCCTGTAAGAACTGCATGGAGACGCTGCGTCCCCATGCACGGCTCTTACAGGCGATCATGAAGTATCAATATACATTTTAATACTAGTGTACATGTGCAGGGGGTTTCCTGAGCTGAACCGCATTGGTTTCAGCCTCGGGGACCCCCTACTTCATGAGATACAGGCCCTGTTATGGGGTGCCGGTAACCCCTGTGCTTTTAAAGCTCCTGCGTTATGTGACCGGGGGATTTAAATCCTGCAGGGGGATACCAGCACGCCATAACGGGACCTGTATCCCATGAAGTAGAGGGACTCTGAGGCTGAAACCAATGCGGTTCAGCTCAGGAGACCCCCTGCTAATCTATACTAGTATCAAAACACACATCATAATAAAAAACTATTTATTACCATAGCGGATAGCCGTTATGGTAATGAAGCTGCTTTAATATAATTTTTATTACCTTAGAGGCTATCTGCTAAGGCAATGAAGGGGTTAAGGCACAATAGCATGTTTATTGGGATAATTGTCCCCAATAAACATTGCAATACACAACACATCCACCCCTTGTGCTCCCAACAACCCCTATACCCCCTAACATTTAAAAAAAAATATATTTTTTTTTTTTATGCACAGAAATTATACTATAGGCCGCGGTGGCCCTTGGGTGTACCCCCCGGGTGGTCCTCACAGGTGTCCGGTGCAAAAATCTAGTGTGCTTTTAAAGCACGATTGATTTACTGCTTTGTGAATACCGCTGACTGGCAAAAAGCGGCGCGTTTTTCCCCAGATCGGACGTATTATTTCCCATGGCTGAAAAAATGCCTTTTAAGGCCGATAAAGCACTGTTATCACTGATTAGTGAATCACGCAGCAGGCAGTATCAGTCTGAAAAGGCATTTATCGGTCTTAAAAGCAGTTATCACTGCTTAGTACATAGCTCCCACTGTCACTCAAATGCAGCACCAAGGGGGGGAAAACCTCAATGTCATGTTTTATTTGGGCCTGTCTTTTTATTCCTTCACCATTTCTTGCTATAGAGGTAAATCATACCCATATTATATGAGCGGGATGTACCCACTGTACCAATGAATGGGTGAAGGGTGCGGGTAGTTGCCTGGGAAGTGTGGTTAGGCATCCTGAGTGGGTAGTGGCAGAGGGTGGGTTAACACCTTAATTACTATAGCGGTTACTAACCCCTAAAGTGATTAAGGGGTTAGGGGACATTAGTTTATCTTTTTTTATGTACTGTATTGTTTGTGGCAACGGAGGACATGGACGGTGATGAGGATGAGGACGGCCTTCATCGTGGCAGCCTGGCAGGGGTGAGTGCAATATTTATTTACTTTATTTATGCTGCCTAATATTGTATTTTAAATGGACAAATGCACTATTATCCATATCTGGATAATAGTAATTTTAGCCATTATTGTACTGTATGTGTGTTGGGGGGCGGGGGAGGGAGGGGGGTGTTTTTATTTAAAAGTATGTATATCACTAATACACAAACCTGGTAAAGACCCGCTGGACTGCAAAAGTTACAGACCGATCTCCCTAATCAACACAGATATTAAGTTGTATGCTAAATTACTGGCCAATAGATTGTGTCTTATCCTACCCAGACTTATACATCCAGATCAGGTCGGGTTTATCGCAGGGGGACAAGCAGCGGACAACACCCGACGTATTATTGATCTGATAGAATTGGCTAACAAAAATAACACCCAAAGCATGTTGTTAAGTCTGGACGCTGAAAAAGCATTCGATAGGATAGACTGGCCATATTTACAAGAAACGCTCGCAGCATTTGGCTTCGGGGATCAGATGAGTAGGGCGATTATGTCGTTATACTCAAACCCGACAGCTAGGGTGATACATCAGGGCTTCCCTTCATCCTCATTCCAAATCAAAAGTGGCACTCGTCAAGGATGCCCGCTATCTCCCCTTCTATTCGCCCTTTGTATCGAACCACTAGCTGCTAGAATACGAGCTAACCCGGATATCACAGGGTTAAACGCTTACTCACAATCACACAAAGCGGCCCTGTATGCAGACGATATCCTATTAATCTTAACAAAACCCCTTACCACATTACCCAACCTATTTGACCTCTTGAGCAGATTTTCAAAGATATCTGGATTTAAAATTAACCAATCCAAATCGGAAGCACTCAACATTAACCTCCCCAGTCACACAGAAAAGCTGTTGAGATTAAACTTCCAGTTCAACTGGCAACAGAGACACATAAAGTACTTAGGAATCCACATCACCAGAGAGGCCAACCTCATCTATAGCGCAAATTATCCCCAACTAATTCGGACTCTTAAAAAAGATCTATATAGATGGTCCTCCAAGAGGATATCATGGATCGGTAGGATACATAGTGTCAAGATGAACCTACTGCCACGTATCCTATTCCTCTTTCAGACACTTCCTGTGCCACTTAAAATAACAGATATACTCTCGCTCCAAACAGAAATCTATAAATTTATCTGGGGTAGGAAAAAATCGAGAGTCAATCGCTCCAATATGAAAAGACCTGTTGCTGCTGGTGGTCTGGCGGTACCCTGTCTATTAACATACTATAAAGCGGCCCAATTAAGCCAAATTGTTCAATGGCACTCTAACCCCCAATTGAAACGGTGGGTAGATCTAGAAAACGCCGCTTGCTCCCCAAAGGAGCTTAGTGGCCTGATTTGGTTACCAAAAACAGCATTTAATCGCAGAGAGATGCCGCTCACCTCAATGACCAACTCTTTATCGATCTGGGAGACGACCAAATTTAAGAATTCCCTGACATCAAAACACTCGATGATGTCCCCCATTTGGAATAACCCAGCGTTCGCACCCGGCATGGTGGGGTCTAATATCCCGATCTGGAAACAAAAAGGCTATTCACGAATAAAAGACCTGGAAGGAGACAACCAGAAATTCAAGACCTTTGATCAGTTAAGATTAGAAAACGAAATACCTCACTCTGAATTCTTTAAATACCTCCAGGTCAGAGCATTTTACAACAAACACGCCCCATACCCCCCTCTGACAAAATTCGAAAAGCTCTGTCGGGCTAACTCTGACACAAAGGGACTTATATCGACGATTTACGGGGAGGTAATCGGTTCTGCAGACCCTGAACAACAAATCCCCACATATAGGACTAAATGGGAAACAGACCTAGGGGAAACCCTAGAGGAGGAGGAATGGAACGCCATATACTTGGCCTCCGCCAAAAGCTCCATATGTACCACTCTAAAGGAGAACGCATATAAGGTCCTCATGAGGTGGTACCTCACCCCTCTGAATTTATCTAAATACATACAGGGATCCTCCCCACTATGCCCCAAGCGGTGTGGCGGATCAGCAGATTTGTTACACATGCTGTGGTCTTGCCCAAAAATACTCCCGATCTGGGAAGAGATCAGAAATTGGATCCAGAGGGTTTTTGACCTCACAATTCCCCCTGACCCGTGGCTGTTCTTGCTAAACAGACCAATGCCGGGCCTATCAAAAGCAAATTCCAAGCTAATAGCACATTTTGCACTCGCAACGAGATGTGAGATCGCAGCACTGTGGAAACGCCCCGATATACCAAACATCCCAAAGATTCGAAATCGCATTTGGTTCATCTGCCAGATGGAAAAGTTAACCAGTTTAGTTAACGACACTGGCGACAATTTTCTAAAAGTCTGGACGCCTTGGCTGGCACAGACAGATATCCCGGGGATTGAGAGTACCACAATTTGGCATTAATATCAACAGATGCGTTCTCCTCTGGGGGAGTCATCATAGACAAACGGACACACATCTACCAAACAGGGACTAGACGCCCTATATGCCCGCAAGATCAGCCCAAGAACTAGATATCCTTCCCTTTCTCCTCCTTTCCCCCACAACCTCCCCCCTTCCCACACCCTCCTTCCCTTCCCCCCCCAAGTCTTTTTTTTTTTTTTTTTTTTTCTTTTTTTTTTTTTTTTTAATTATTATTTACGCATTCTATTTTATATATATGTATATGTATATATATATATATATACACATTTCCACTGTAACTTAAACCTGGTTATTATTTTTATTATTGCTCTTACTATATGATTTATTCATACACCATGTGGCCGAGTAGGGACCGAAAAGCCATATGATTACATCATCTACACAAATGACCTGAATGATCTGCACTGTTATATGTATATCCAATGTACACAAGCTGCCATTTTAAACTCATATTTTGTTCTGTACATTTTGTATACCTTTTCCAATAAAATTCAAGTTATAAAAAAAAAAAAGTATGTTTTTTTGGGGGGGGGGCCAAGGGATTGGTACCGCAGACAAGCGGGGACCCCCAGACACCCGCAGGGAACACCAAAGGGCCACCGCCAGCCTATAGTATAATTCTGTGCATAAAAACAATTATATATATATTTGATGTATATATGGGGGTATAGGGGTTGTTGGGGCACAGGGGGTGGGTGGGTTGTGTTTTGCAATGTTTATTGGGGGCAATTGTCCCCAATAAAAATGCTATTGTGCCTTAACCCCTTCATTGCCATTGCGGATAGCCGCAAAGGTAATAACGCTGATTTAATGCAATTTTTTTAAATAGTGTGACGTAGCAGGGGTCCGCTGAGCTGAACCGCTTTGATTTCTGGCTCAGGGACCCCCTGATTCCCGAGTTACAGGCCCCGGTATGGGGCATAGTGTGCCAGTGTCAACGCCATTTTTAAAGCATCCACGTCGCGTTACGTGTGACATGTAAATAATGGAGATACTGGCACCCCATATCTGGGCCTGTAACTTGGGAAGTAGGGGGTCCCCGAGGCTGAAATCAATGCGGTTCAGCTCAGGAGACCCCCCCCTCCTCCCGCACAATATTATTTAATTAATTAATTAATTTTTTATTGTAATTGTTTTAATACTAGTGTACAGTAGATGACCATGGAGTCTCCTGGTTTCAGCCTCGGGGACCTCCTACTTCATGAGATATAGCCCCGTTATGGGGTGCCGGTATCCACCTGCAGGATTTAAATCCATTGGGCCACGTGACGCGGGAGCTTTAAAAGCACTGATGACAAATATTATCATTATTTGATATAGATAGAGATTGATAACAAGGACGTTGATCTAATCAGCCCTTGCCATCTCTGAGGTTTTTTATCTCCTTGACATTTCCTTTTATTTGACCTTTTTATAAGTCATATACATTTTTGTTGCTTTCTTTGTATAATCCTATGCAAATTTTACTACAATG
This sequence comes from Ascaphus truei, assembly GCF_040206685.1. NCBI lineage: Eukaryota > Metazoa > Chordata > Amphibia > Anura > Ascaphidae > Ascaphus > Ascaphus truei. Next base: position 325,480,405 of record NC_134484.1, read on the forward strand.
TAGATATATTCACTACTAACATTTTGGTTTGTTCTGTTCTTTGTCCTCTGTTTTTTGTCTTTTGTATTTCTGTGTTTTTTGCCTAAATCATCAGTGTGATTACAATGTGCGCATAATCTGTGTTTATCAATTACAAGATTGATTTCAGTTGTCCCAATCAGCAGAGGAGGAGCTATATAACCTATCCCATTGTGTGTTACTGTATACTCCTTGAGAAACGCTGTAGAAGCGTGAAACTAGTGGAAGTGTTTTTCCCCTGTTTTGTTATGTATTTTTGTTTTATGTACTGTAGCTTAATACATTTCTTTTATTTTTCATCCACCTGGTGAGTTGCTGAGTGCTTTTGCATAGTTTTTTGCACAGTCTCTTCGTCCAGCCCATCCTACGTTGATCTCCAGTACACTGAACCATTGGCTTGTTGACAGCGCGTTTAGAATTTCTTCAATCCTCGGAAGAGTGTACTGGTCAGGCACGGTGTGGTTGTTCAGAGTCCGATAGTCGACACACAATAGGACAGACCCATTCTTCGTCTGCACCACCACAATCGGTGACGCGTAGGGGCTAAGGGATTCTGTTACAATCCCTGCCATATCTATCTCTTCTAGGACGTCTCTCACGTCCTCCACATCTCGGGGAGCGATGTGACAGGAACGCTCCTGAAAGGGCATGGTGTTACTTAGCTGGATGGTGTGCTAGGCATTTCGGCTGCAGCCCACATCCATCTCGCTGGTGGTTAACACATCCCTGTGTTCTTCCAACTTGGCCTTTAGTCGATTCTTCTACTCGGTGGGCAGAGTTGAGTGTCCGAATTCGAATGTCAGCCCAGCCGTCTGATCAGTCTTCACCAGCCATCATCTCGATGGGGGTGACAGGATATATTCGCCCCAATCGTAACTGTGATCGAAGGGTATGGGGTATGGGAGATGTTCTGGACAAACACCTTGATCCTCCCAGGAATCTTGGATTTCCATTCCCGCACTTTGGGCACAAGCTCATAGCCTCGGTTGGCGTCTTCCTGGGGCGTGCTCTCCAGAGAGAAGTGATGCTCGGCCTCGTCTCGGCCTGTATAACAGCATGCGGCGTACATGACCTTCACTCCCTCTGGTGGAATGTCTGACAACCCCTTGGTGTGATTGGACAGCTCCCCATATCCATCTTGTGCCGATATTTTGCAGCACTCTTCCCTTAGTACTAGGTGGATTTGTAGGACAGGGGTAGTTTGCGCGCCTCTTGCAGGTACGCTCGTATCACTGCCCGCCCTACATCGGCGTTGGTTCCCAATATGATCAGGGTGCTTGGGTGTTCTCGAGGCTCTGGGTATATCAGAGCCTCCACATCCATGAGGTGAGACTTTCCAGTGTTCAGTTGTGGTATTTCCAGACGAACCTTCACCATGCCGTCAATGGCGTAGTCCTCATTACTGAGTCCCCACAATTTCATCTTGTCTGCCGACTGCAAGGGCAGGTGCTTAAGATGTTGGTTGTAGAAAGGGCGGTACATAATGGTCACTTGGGACCCAATGTCCAGCAACACAGATGCATATATGCCGTCCACAAGGATGCGTATGATGGCAGACGGTTCCAAGTGACTGTAAGCGTCCGATGGAGGTATTTCATCATTGGGGCTTGGCTCTGGTGTGTTTTCTGAGGACGTGGAGGGCGTTTCTGCTGACTGGACCTTGCAGGTCATGGCTTTAGGATGGGATGTCCTAGTTTTTTTCTCTGAGCAGTTTCGATAGAAGTGACTTTTCTGGCCACAGTTGTAGCAGACTGAATCGTCCTGGCTCATCTCTGACCTGTAAGGAGGGGATATCCTCCTGGACGTTCTGGACTTGGTGGTATTTGCTTTGGTAGGAGGATCATCATCGGCTCTTTCGGCCTCCTTGGTCCTTTCATTGTGGGAATCTTCTCTTCGAGGCTCCTTTGAGGGAGTCACAGATCGTGCCCCTCATGATGAGTCACGAGTTCACCCAGGGGTCTAAAACTGGAGGATGACCTCCTGATCCTGGATTCGGTCCATGAGATCCTCGTAGCTGGCAGGATTTTCGGTAGAGATGTTGCAGCAGATTTGGTCCACTAAGGGATGATTGAGGGAGGCTCCCTGCAGGAATTGCTTGGCCCTGAAGTCATCCAATTCAGCCATCCATGTTACCCTTTTGTGGATCAGGCTCCACAGGGCTAATTGCAACCTCTGGAGGAACTCAGACAATTCCTCATTTTCCTTCTGTTTGAGTGCATGCAAATGGGCCAATAGTGCAATTGGATCATCCTTTTTGCCGTACGTCCGGGTCAAGGCTCGTATCAGATCTTGGGCCTCCGTGTCGGCGTGGCATTCACGGTACAATTACGCGATGTTGACAGCTGGGCCGCAAGCACTCGACGATCCGTTATCTTTATATCACGTCTGAGCACGTCCACCCTGGTAGTACTTATTCCGCATGATGCTGCCATTCGTCGAACTTTTCTTCGCCCAGTGGTGTGGGTCAAAACCCGGAGAAGGTTTTTAGTCGGCGGTACTGGTGGCTGTGAGCGGACTGCGTTATGGCTTCTACCAGTTGTGGTAGGGTCACTCCTAAGTTGGAAGTTCCCGGATACAGGTGGTTGTAAGAAGCTGGGCTCTGACTAGGAGTTTGCATGGAGCTAACCTGATACTGGCTAGCGGTAGGTGTCTCTGTCACAAAACTTGAGGTGAATGGTACCCTGGGTATGGGTAAGACAGCCCTGATGGGTGTGCTTGTTACCGGAGCTTTAGTCATCCACCCCCCAGGTGTGCAGGAGAAGGTGTATGCCTCAGCATGATAGGGGACCTCTGAGGAGAGTCCTGAGGTGGACGTGGCCATGGGAGGTGACAGCCTGGGGTATATGAGGGGGTATCCAGAGCCAGAGCCTCTTGCTGATTTAGGGCCTGATGGGCATCTTCTCGGCATATTACTTGCCCGGTGGCCAGTAGTACAACACTCCACTGATAGGCGGTGTCATATTTTCTACCGATGATCTTGGCGTCGTTTTTTTTGCAAAGCATGCAGTGTATTATGTTGGCATCTTATAAATAAATGATGACCACATTTACTACACATGTGCAATACTGTAGATTGTAGCCTTGAAAGAAGTTCCCATAAGGAAGAAGTTAAATGGGAGTAGCCTAAAACAGCACACTGAATCTGAGGTAGTTGGCAAAGGGTTGCCTATTCTTCACTCTCTGTTTTTATAATTACCTTAGACAGCCTATTACATACAAGCAAATATGGGCATGAAGCAAATACACCATTAACTCATAACTTTTCTGGATGCAATTATTAGCTGCAAAATGTAATGGAGCATTCATCGAGGCTGCTGTGTCACTTCACATGGATTTTCACAACTGGGGAATTATTCATATGGCCCTGAAGTAGTGAGCTGGCATTCCTCTGGTTAATTTCAAAATGTCTAGCTCTGGGGTCACAATGTCATGACAGGCCTCATCAAAGGAATTTATAGGTACACTTTGGGCCCCGTCCCTAACAAATTAGAGCATTTTCCCTCTCTGTGTTCTGCTCATGCTGTAAATCATGCATTTAGCTTTAGACTGGTGCATTGTAAACCGATGAGATGTAACATTTCAGAATTGCATTTTAATAGGATTATCTGTTGTACAACTCACTGTATTCCTCATTTGTTTTATCTGGGTGTTTTAAAGCCTTTTATTCAGGCGCCATAAATTTAAAAAAAAATGTTGTCCTGCAAAAGATATTTAGCAAATGCATAAATATTGAGAGGTAATTTTTGGGCTAAATATTACTCTTTGGAACTAAGCATGTTCAGTAATGTATGATGCTATTTTTGTACAGTTGATTTATGTATCATGAATACAGAATTCTAAATATAGATCAAATAAAATAATTGTGTACCCTTCTTTCTTAGAACACTATTTATTGCCATACTTTGCTAGCCTAAGGTACATCAAAATAAAAATGCACTTAACAATCTTATAATAGTTCTAGAGGAACTTAACAATCTTATAATATACTAGAGGAAAACTGTGAGTTTCTAAAGAAATATACCAGATACCTCCATGAAGTTGCAAGATCAGTACATAATTATAAAATGCAGTTTCCTGATATCTGATAAAGCAATTTTACCAATACAGTATCGTCTATTGACAGGGAATAACACCAAAGCTAGTTGTATGAAACAATGGGAAGTTCATTTTTGCGAGGTTCTAGGGCTGGGGGACAGCAAGGACATTTGGGAGTTGATTTAAACAATATCCATCAGTAACCTAGTAAAAGAAAACAGTTACAAAGGGCTTAGGGCAAAGGGTGGTAGTTATTTATTTTATTTATAAAAATGTTTTACCAGGAAGTAATACATTGAGAGTTACCTTACGTTTTCAAGTATGTCCTGGGCACAGAGTTATGATGACAAATACATAGTTACATTAAGTGAGCAAGGTTATACATAATACAAGACATTGCATGCACAGTAAGAGATAATATATGTTAAAGACATGTAACAGTTACAGACCAGATTAAAATGTGAGACAGCTTTAGTTTTGAAAGAATTTAGACTAGTGGTGGCTGTGAGAGTCTCCAGTAGATTATTCCAGTTGTGAGGTGCACGTTAAGAGAAGGAGGAGTGGCCGGATACTTTGTTGAACCTTGTGACCAAGGCCGGCGCAAGGGTATCATGTGCCCTAGGCGAATCTTCAAATTTGCGCCCCCCCCTCACTTACAAGGCTTGGCGGCAGCACAGCTGGAGCGGAGCGGCACAGGAGTCAGAGAGCGGAGCAGCAGTAAAAGACATAAGCCAGGTGCTGGAAATCAGACGCCGGTCAACTTCCGGTGTTACATAGCGTACATCTCCTGCCGTCTCCTGTGCTCCTGCTCCGATCGGATGTCTTCGTCTGCCACAGCCAAACCACCGCAGTCTGCTGTCTCAACGTCTTCCCTCTGATGACATCATCTTCTACTTTTGATCCACTCCCTGACTCCTTTGCCGCTCGGTTCCCGCTGTGCCCCTAGCACCTTTGTGCCCTAGGTGACCACCTATGTTCACCTAATTTACAGACCAGTCCTGCTTGGGACCATGAACACTCTTTTGGAGTCAGATCTCAGATGATAAGTGCTGCATGTGGTTGGGGTGTGGAGTTTGTTCAGATAGATGGTAGCTTGCCCATAAAGTATTTGAAGGCAAGACAGGAAAGATTAACTTTGTGCCTAGACTCAAGTGATGACCAATCTAGTTCTTTGAGCATTTCACAGTTCCGTGTCTTGTAGTTGCATTGGAGGCCAAAATGGTACAGTATATTGAATTGTAGAGGATATCAAGTATGCTGAGGTGGCCCCATAGTCTATAATTGGTATTCAAATCTGCTGTGCGATACGCTTTCTGACCAGCAGACTTTAACATACGTATTCACAATTCCAATGCCCCTCCAGCTGCCCATTGTACAGTATCTGTTTAACCTGTAACTTCTCTTCCCAACTACATGCACTCATCATACTCATTCTAAAGAAACCCTCTCTTGACCCAGTCTCCCTGTCCAGCTACCACCCAATCTATCTTCTCTCCTATGCCTTCAAGCTACTTTAGTGACTTGTATATAACAGCCTGACTTGTTTTCTCTCCTCTAGTCCTGCTAGACTACTTTCAATCTGGTTTCTGATTTCTACAATCCACTGAGACAGCGCAGCCAAGCCTACTGCTCCATAATAATTCTCCTGGATCATTCTTCTGCCTTCGACACTGGTGATCACCCCCTTCTCCTGAACACGCTCAACTCCATTGGCCTCTATGAAGCAGCCTTCTCCTGGTTCATACAGTATTCTATCTATCCAACAACTCCATTCATGTTTCGTTCTCTGGTGTCTCCTCATCTTCACTCTCTCTGTTGGGGTCCCATAAGTCTCTGTAAATGGCCCTATGCTCTGCACTCTACACCTCTTCTATTAGTGACTTAATACAATCTTTCACTTTCACTTTCATCTCTATGCCAATGACATCCATATCTACCTCTCTTCCCCTCTCTCCTGTCCCATGCTACCAACTTTCTCTCTTCAATCTCCTCCGGGAAGTCCCACCATTACCTGAAGCTTAACATGTCCAAAACAGAATTATTACTCTTTCCACCTTCCACCTTCCACTGCCACCCCTACACACACACACTCTCACTCACCATCAATAATACCACCATCTCATCAACACTTCAAGCCTGCAGTCTAGGGATCATCTTTAACTCATATCTCCTTCATTCCTCACTTTCAGTCCTTCACAAAGACCTGCCATTTCCACCTTCAAAATATCGCCATGATATACCTTTTTCTCACTCATGATGCAACTAAAATCCCAATTCACTGCCTCAGCTTGTCCAAACTACTGCAACTTTCTTCTAGTTGGAATTGCACTTGTCTGCCTCTCCCAACTCAATCCATCCAAAATGCCGCTGCCAGACTTATCTATCACACTCACTGCTCCACTTCTGATCCTCCACTATGCATATCCCTATACAAGCTTCCCATACCATCTAGAATCAAATGTAAAACCCTTGCTCTTACTTACAAAGCTCCCAACAATGCTGCCCACCTGATCCCCAAATATATACACAAATGCCCCCTATGTTTTGCTCATGAAATCTGCCTTTCCTCCGGCCATATTATATCCTCTCACTTCCACCTACAAGACTTCTCCCGGGCTGACCCCTCTCTCTGGAATTCCCTACCACATACCATCAGACTCTCCACCATCTTTCAGACATTTAAAAACTACCTGAAAACTTACCTTTTTAAGGAAGCCTATCTTCCATACCTTTAAAATCCACCTACCCCCCGATTTGGACCAACGTTGCGGCTGGACCAATCTCCACTCTAAGTAACACCCCCTAACATCCCCACCCTCAAACCTTAATGGGATCAGCTGTCGGACTGGACCATACTCTAACCTGAGGCATACTCCTACTCACAATGAGCAGACACTCTAGCTTTTTGTTTCCTCATTGTCCCGAATTTCCTCTAGATTGTAATCTCTCACGAACAGTGCCCTCATAACTTTTATATCTGTTTGTGCATATTTGTTCTTACCGTGTTTGTATTTGTATGCAACTCTTTTTATGTAATGAACTGTACCTCCACTGTACCGCACTGTGCAATATGTTGGAGCTTTACAAATAAATAATAATAAATAAAAAATCTTCCTGTTTAGGGATATGTAAAGGTTTTGTCCAAATATATGGATGATACCCAATTGGTAAATTTGTTTGTGGACGAAATTGTTTAAAAACCACATTTGGATATTTATAAAAATTTGGCTTTGTGAATGTCTCTTTATTCTTTCTCTTACAAATGCCGTATTTTGGAGGTTGGCTTTATCATTTTGACAATTCCTGTAGTATCTAAGAATGATTTTGCAAATGTCTTAGACCTGGTGAAAGCTTGGTGAGATATTGTAAAAAATTTCAAATTAAAAAATAAATTGCAGAAGAAATTACTAACATATTTGGGACACTTTTGGACATATTTACTCTTGTACTACTCTACTCTTTAAATGTAAAACAATTTCTAAGAATTATTCAACAATATAAAAAATACAGTGTGCTCTGAATTATATAGGAAGAGTTTATTGTGTTTCCTCTATGTCAAACTCCAGAATGTATTTTCAAACCCGAGCACAAGGAGCTCATACTCGGATAAATCTTTAATTTTAATAAGCTGGATAAACTTGGAGTTCATGAATGAAAAACTCACATACGTAAGCACAAAAGTGAATTTATTTTTTTTTTAATAAACTGGACGCAGTTTTGGGTTCATTTACAGAAATCTTCTAAACATACTGTATGCTCCAAAGTAATTTAAAAAAATGTCCTGCTTACTTTGATTTTCATCCATTATTTATTTTGCAAATCCAAAGCCAAAACACCCTTTTTTTTGCAGAACCAAAGCCAAAACCAAACGACCTGTAAAAGTGCCCTCCATTACACACACTATTGGTGTATACAATTATAATTTTGTTATTTACAATGATTTGTATGGCCAATGTAAAATTACTTCCTGCAATTGTTTTTCATGTAATTCATAGCCTTAATATCAGGGAATAGAGGTAACACAAAAAGAGTCACAGTTGAGTTAAGCTAGCACATATTATACTAAAGTGTATCACATTCTGCATTTTATTTTTGTTTTTTTACCTTTATCTTCCTGACCACCTCTGAAAAACGCATAGGATTTTCTGGGTACTAGAGACATAATGTTCATTTTTCTCCCGTCCTTTTAGACTTCCTCCTTGTTCCGCCTTCTTGTTGTTGGAGTGGTGACATACAGAGGACTCTCTGAAGAACTATCCGACTGAACCCGTTTGAAGTGTGAACATTTACTGCAGTCAAATGTTTATCTACTTTTCTCTAAGTGTGAATATATACTATCTTAATGCAATATATTTGTTGTACATTTTCCTCTGTGTGCTTTATTTTAATTTTTTTATTTTGTTCAAAGTACATGTCTGGAAAAGCTGCAAGAGGTATCTTAAGAATCATCCTGAGAGAAAAATCATGATATTTTGCGGAGAGAAAAATCATTAGGTTTTGCGCAGAGAAAAAATGTTTACAGCACCTTATGTAACGGTTCCCCCAACCCACACCCCCCCCCCCTCTCTGAGAGATTTCGGCATTACACGTTGTGGTGCATAGCTGCTGGCTTCCATTAGATCTGAGTCTACTGCGGTGTTGTTGAGGAGAACAGGACAGGCTTCTGGGGTAGTAACTGATTCTTTCTCATGGTGACAGCACCTCCATATTTTTGCTGACCCCAGGGATGTGTGCACAATCCTTGCAGGAGAACTTACTCCCCCTCCTCCCCCCGCCCCTGATAGATTGTAGTCTCAGGCAGGAAGATATCTTTGAATAGGATCACTTTATTTAGTACACTGGCAAATAGAACAGCATACTTCATTTCGTGGGGCTTCACCCTCAGGATGTACCCTGAACCTCACTCCAGGCCAAGGGGCCCTGAAGCAGTCCTTGCTCTTCCCTTACTCCCTGGAGGAGTAAAGGGTATAGTCTCCCCCTCCACTCCCCTAGTGGAGGGAATACAGATTGGCAGAGCCCTGCACAATTGTTAGGGTAGACCAGCCTCTCTCAAGGAGGTAAAGGCACTTACTAAATTTAGCAGTGCAGCTCCTTAAGTAAAAGGGAAGCAGGTACCAGGTCTGAGTCCAGTGATTGGACACACACACAGGCCTAGCCCCACCTACCCTATCACTCAAGAAGCTACTGTGAGTGGGGAAAACACATGATAACTCTTGGCAGGCCTGCTCTTACCAGGAATAACTGCCAGGGAGGGCAGACTTAGTAGCCAAGGAAACCAGCCTGGCTATAGCTTCTTAGATGAACTGGCTTTTGGAACAGGCTTGGAGGCAGACACATTTGACAATGGAATACGTGGAAAAGAGAGTTGAAGAGAGCTCAGTGACTGCACAGGTCTGAGGAATGTGTGGTTGCTGGGACAGAGAAACAGCAAGATTTACGCACTGTTTAAATCACATAAAGAGCCTGCATTAGGCTGCGGAGATAGTGCATGCAACGACGCATGTGACTGCATGCGTGGCATGAACAAAGACATGTAAGTGCAACAGTGCAGCCATGCAGCGCGTGTTGGTGCGCGCATGGCAGTGCGGCAAGATTTGGAGGATTCAAAAAATGTAGATTTTTTGTGAGATTTTTTGTGTGTTGCGTGATCCATCCACTTCCACTGCAGCAAGGGATTCTGGGAAATGACATACAATGACATGCAAATGAGCACACAGTGCCACCTTTTGTCTCAAGCTCATATTACACGAGCAACCCTTAAGCCAATGCATGCTGCTTTAAACACAACTTTTAAGCTGTGAGTGGGTTTACTGGCTTTGCATCTCACATGTCATTTCCCAGAATCCTTTGCTGCAGTGGAAGTGCTGTGTGCTGGGCGATAATGGTGAAAGACAGGGTTGCAGACCTGTCTAAGACATGAAAATGAACATACAGTAATATTTCCATTTGCTATATGCTTTACTGTGGTGGGTTTTTGACACTATTTTTACCCACCATAACCTTATAAGTGTGGTGAATACTACTCTTAGTCTCGAGCCAGCAGAGCCAGCAGAACCAGCAGAACCAACCTCACACTGATGATACCCATGTCTGTGAGTGGGTTTAATGGCTTTGCATCTCACCCCAGCCTATGCTTAAAAGCTGCATGCATTGGCTTAAGGGTTGCTCGTGTAATATGAGCTTGAGACAAAAGGTGGCACTTTGTGCTCATTTGCATGTCATTTCCCAGAATCCTTTGCTACAGTGGAAGTGCTGTGTGCTGGGCGATAATGGTGAAAGACAGGGTTGCAGACCTGTCTAAGACATGCAAATGAACATACAGTAATATTTCCATTTGCTATACACGCATCATTTTTTTCCCATAGGCAGAGTACCCAGAAGTCCATAAGCTCAGCAAGCTACCTGCAGGAGACACAGATAAAACTCTGCCATATTCTTTTCTTAGCATGACAGCAGGACTGATTTGAACAAGCCTTCTCTTATCCATTGGCCACCTAAGGTCAGGTCTAATCTATTAACTAGACATGTGTGGATGTCTTCAAATTTGCTTCACAAATGTTCTTTTTTTTTCCTTAAGACATTTTTGTTTCACGGTTAATTTTCATGTACATTCATTTTGTTCTGGAAAACTTTTACTCTTTGATAAAGCGTGGGATACCACGGGAAACGCGTCAGAGTGTTCTTTTTGGCTGTTACTATGCCCTAAAATAAATTTTTGCACCTAGGATATTTTGTGGTTTGCAGTTTCCAATCTTCAGCAGCAGCAGCAGACGCACCGCCGTTTTCCCTGTACTCTCTTCAATTGTTCCTTGGTAGGAGTACGCAGGACAGGACCAGGATATCCCCAAGGTCAGCAGTGAGTAATCCATTTACTTCATTTATGTGATCAGTCCTACACACGGTTACCTAGACCACCACATAAGACTTACCTATATGGCTAGTGGCATACTGCACCGACACACTTTATTCGAGCAAATACCCGGTATGTACCTGGCAGATACCTGGAATGCGCCACTCCTCACCTCTGACAAGCCCCGTTGCATTTGCCTTCCCAGCCTGGGTTCATGCCTGGCTGATGGGCGGCTGATCTGTTAAATGATAATGATTAGGATTTAATAGGCTGCAATGCTTCGCGTGTCTACCAGATGGCATAAATTCATGAATTGTAATGCAGTATATATATATATATTGTGCAGTATTGCAGCCAGCGGGAATAAAATGCTTCAATCCCTGCTTGGAAAATAACTCAATGCACTCGGGCAGAAAACAGTCACAAACCTCAATACACCCGGGTATACCCGAATTCGTGGGACTAGCCAAGCTCGAATAAAGTGTGTCGCCAGTGTAATCTATGGGAGTGTGTTTAACATTGGACTATCTGGAATCCTGAGTCTTATGAACTGTCCTATGCTATGAAGATGTTTATATTTTTATATCATGATCAAACATTGCCTACTCCTGGTTAGCATCACAAGTGGGAATTAACCCTCCCCTTCCCTTCCATGTTCTGGAAAACAAAAGAACTTGAATTGGCACAACCTTTTTGCCAGATTACAGCTACATTTAGGAATCTCTGTTGGAATTTGGGAGAATGGCAGTAAAAAGGTTTATTTATTTATAAAAATGTTTAACCAGGAAGTAATAAATTGAGAGTTACCTTTCGTTTCCAAGTTCTGTATGTCCTGGGCACAGAGTTATAAAAAATACATGGTTACATTAAAGAACAGAAGTTATACAGTCAAATCACGGACAGATAGAGTTGGAAAAATGGGTACAGGGGATAAAACGCTGTGAGTTTTAGATTGAAATAGAGCAGCTTTAACATCACTTTTACATCACCAGATATCAGCGAACGGCAGCAAACGGCTCACACCCTTTGGCTGCCCTTCGGCTGCATGTGACCAGCTGCAAAAATGGCAGTATATAAAAGATCATGTGAACGGCTTCCATGTTCTTCTTTGTTGATGTTGGGTGGGAGAGAGCATCTTGGTGTGTCATACAGAGAGGCGTTACTTGCCCAGCACTCCTTTCATTTCCAATGTGTCCTCAAGTCATTTGATGGTGTACTATGGTCTTCTTGCAGAGAAGATCGCCCGAAATCATCTAGTGCCAATTGTCCTGTGTGGGCATTTATTGTATATATATATATATATATATATATATATATATATATATATATATATATATATATGAGACATAGGGTTACACAACATTCAGGGAACAAATTCCATTCTCAGTTGCAAGCAATAAACCCAGTGTATTTACTATTATTTATAGGTATCTTAAAACCACCATCTTATTGAATTTTTACACCATACAGTATGCTAATGAGATGACGTCAGACAGCAGATAATATGCAGATTCAATGATGTCACTCAAAGATTCATCACATAGACGTCACTACCGCTCTATATACAAATCATTAAGATATTTATCAAATTAACCCATGAAGTTAAAGTGTGTAATGAAATTAATTAATAATCCTTGTGAATGCTATTGTTTACTCTAAGATACTAAAATATATACACAAATAATAGATAGGTCTAGCTTTAAGCTAAACAAACCATTATACTGTAAGTTAAAAATGTTATAATGTGATAGAAGGTAATAAAAAAAGTATTATATACATATCAATCCGTTTGTACACTATTATCTAATTAGAGATTACATCTAAAGTAGTATAATCTTAAAATGATCATAACAGCTCAAGATTATTAAGAACATCAAAAAAGGATTATTTGTCAATTCTAAAATATTATTTCAATGTCAATCCTATCTGGAAAAGTGCATTACGTGGCATAATCACATTTATAACTCCATAAATGTTAGATATGAAACAAGGTAAGATAGTAATTATAATGCTACATTTTTATTACATCCGGTAACAACCTATCCAGAAGGAATATACTGTATACAGTATGACAGAGTTATAGACATGGAAACACCATATACTGTAATTTCAGTGCAATACAATCAAAATTAGGTAGGAATTTTAATGGACCATTAAAAAGAGCAAAATAATCAGCAACATCACAGACTTTAAGCCAAGGATCAGAGCTCTAAAGATAATTGAAAGGATATCAAAACAGTATCAAAATGATCATTATATCAAAATATAATATAAAAATCAATATTTAAGAAGATTTTTTAGAAATCTTATATTTATAACAATATCAGACCAGAATTAATACAATCAATATGTAGAGTCAAAAAGAGGAATTATTTTTCTGAACCACTCTTCGGAGGTACCAGACATTACCAGCAAAAGTGGGATTCATGTATGTATCTGTTTTTAGTACGTAGATGATTAGTTTCTTAACAATGTCCCCATATGTAACATGGATGCATTCTCCTCGCACTAGGCTTTCCCACGATGGGGCCTTACCTTACCTGAGGGTAAGGAAGCATGAATTTTAGCATCAGCAGCATGTGAATATATTATAGAAGAACAATTCTGGCGAGAGAATTCCATTGTGAATGTAATGATCTCCCTATGTGAGGTCTTGTACGAAATGAGAAGTTGAGTCAAGGCATCATAATATCGAATCTCTTTTCTTAAATATACTGTTGCTGCAACTTTTATTCTTACAAATCACCGGCTTTTACCTGGCTTGTTCCTGGAATACCACGCTGTTCACCTGGAGCATGCCGTGCTCCTTTTGCGTTCCCAGCCAGGGGTCATGCCCGGCTGATGCGCGGTTGATGGGTTTATTGATAATGGTTCGGATTTAAATAGACAGCAATTCGGATATAAATAGGCTGCAATGCTTTGCGTGTCCGCCAGATGGCAGTAATTCATGAATTGTAATGCGCCGAATCAGTAATGTGTCGGCTTGCAGGTGTTTCGTTTAAAAAAGATACTGTACCACAGTGTGCCATTGTAACTTGGCCTTGGCCTTGAGACTGAAGTAAGAGTTGCCAAAATGTATCAATTTAGGCTTTTCATATTAAAGAAAGACAAAGACCAGTTTCAGTTTGTGTTACACTATTCTGCAGAGACCCACCATGAGTGTTCAAGTGCAGCCCGCTTTCCAAAAACCTGACAGAAGTTACGCATATTTGATATGGGCTGCGATTAATGCAACAGATGATAAGATGGCAACAGTTGCTCAAATTTATCAGTATTTTATCGAAAACTATGACTTTTAACATTTTTCGCCAACTCCTCATACGTGGAAGCGTGCAGTAAGGAAAAGGTTTTGTAGCGACCCCTGTTTTCACCGTATTGAGCCCCAATTTGTTGGAGGGTATTGGTGTGTGTCACCGGATTTTTCCCGTATCTATGATCATGGAGGCGGCAAAAGGCGAAGGGTCATGTTAAAACCAACTAAGAAGCGACAGACGCTGCCAAGCAATGCACCAGCACCAGCACCGGCTTCCAATGATGGTCCCACTTTCAGTGACAACCCTGAGCCTGAGCCTGAGTCGGATTTGGCGTGCAGTTTTGATGAAGCTTGCATGTACCTAAGCGATTTCCAGCCTCACCAGCTGACTACAGGTGGACTAGTCCCGCTGCAAACTGTCGACGTGGATGATGAAGAAAGCTGGGCTGGCAGTGGACCGGCACTGGCGCCAGCTGAATGGGAAATTCAATGGTGAGTTGCCGTAATATTTTGGTGGGGCTGGCTGGGTACTTCTTTAGGGGGCTGACCATTACTGTACATTAAAACTTTTCTTTTTGTTTTTCATCAGAAAAGAAAACGGCTAATGGGGGGATTTCGATGGATAATATTGTACTGTATGCTGATGTTTTCCGGACGTACAGTATACTGTGTAATAAACCCGAATAAATAAAACTATGCATTTATTCTACATGTTCAGTATTGTGTCATTATATGTATTCTACAGTATACTGTACAGTGGTATACAGTGCCTAACATCTATGGGCAAAAAAAAAATTATTCCTAGGTGCCCTAGAACAGAAGTTCCCATGCCAATTGCCCGTGAACTTGACCGCGGCCCTAAGTAGTTCCCACGCCAATTGCGCGAATATAATGTAAATTAACCCGTTCTGTGGGTCTGAGCGGATTGAAATTTGCCTGGTCCTCATGCGGGAGGACCCTTGCCATAGTGGCAAAATATCAGCCTTGCACGACCCCCGGAACCGGAGGTACCAAAAGACAGTTTAAAAGCACATTACCAAAGTGGCTTTTTTTCTGCCGTGCAAGTCAATGGCAGAAACCTGAACTTTAACATCACCCTGACTCCGTTCTGTTGCCACGAGAGGGTCGCATTTGCCATGCAATCCTGCCGCAACTAGGACTACATGGTGACCGAATCTGAGCCCTCTAGGTCGAACAGAACCGGAGTTGTGGGTTCTAGGTTTCTGAACATTCTGACTTTGCCGGTTCAAAGCTTTCTGCGCCATTACGCTCAATGGTAGGACACGCCTCGCCGGCGTGACCCTTTCTCGCCACCATTACTGCTCGGACCCTGTTGGGGTCAAGTGAGGGGGTTCCTAACATCTAGGGGCAAAATGAATTTTATTTCTAGGTGCCCTAGAACAGAAGTTCCCACGCCAATTGACGTAGTTCCTACGCCAATTGTGCGACCAGGCAGTAAAAAAACAGTGCAGCAAGCCTCTACAATTGTTACACTGTCAAAGGAGCAAATGGAAACAATGTGAGGCAATTCAACATGTTCTTTTATTGGTGGAGTCAGTACAAAAACATTTATTTACAAATACTGTACAATGTTGTAACATTTAAAGTGCACAGCAATTCTAACCATCCACCACCACAATAATACATACTGCAGCCTTTATTAAATTCTTCTGCCACAAAACATTTTTGGTGCATGGGGCACAGGGAGTTAAAGTGACTTGCTGTCACGGGAGACTCCTGTGGCGGGTAGGATCTCGGTGGCCGGAACAGCACGAGCGTAGTAGGGGTCACAAGCAGGGGTCCGAGGCAGGCGGCAGGTAGCGAAGTCAGGAAACAAGCACAGGTCCGAGGCAGGCGGCAGGTAGCGAAGTCAGGTAACAAGCAGAGGTCGGCAACGAGGAGACTGGAACAGGACAGGGGAGCAAGGACAGGTCTGGGGGCAGGGACTGAGAACAGGAACAAACAGGGACAAGCCAGATTACCAGCAAGGGCTTTTACTGTGAACAGACTTCTATAATACAGGTACAGGTACAGAAAACAGATCAGGATCAGAAGCATGTGCATAAGGAGTCTGACTTCAAGCAAAGGCAAAAACAACAGACAGGAAGCAAGCTATAAAGGACAGAGACAGGAGCAACAAGAAGACAGACAGACAGAGGGACCCAGAGCCAACAGAAGGCAGCAGCACACCCAGTGGACAAGGAAGCTATGGCTAGGCAGGAGGTCTAGGCGATCCTGACATTACTCCCCCCTCTCAAGAGCGTTCTCCGGACAATCCTCCAGGCTCTTCCCAGAGGCTTTGATGAAAAGTGGACTCAAGGTGACCCACCTCTGGTGGTTTGTCAGCGGGCAGAGAGTACTCCACAGGTACAGACTGAAAAAGTCCATCAGAAAGCCGACAGAGGAATTCAATTCTCTCTCGGAACAGTTGAATGTCAGGATGCATCAACCCAAACGCCAGAGAATCTGTGAGCAGTAAGCTTGACTTTGCAGAGTAGGTCACAGGCTCAGCAGAGGATGCATCAGATATTCGTAGATAAACGGAAGAACGTGCCTTGTCTACACAGCAGGAGCAGAGGTGCCAGTAGATCCTCCTGACAACCCTCCAGGTTTAGCAAGGTGTCCCTGATGGAAGGCCGACTCACGATGGCCTTCGGACAACACTCCATGTTTTGCAGGAACATAGGGATCAGCAACAACTCCGGACAACCCTCCAGGCTCTTCAGGGAAATCTTGATGGAAAGCCAACTTAATGTGTACGTCAAGTGCTGATGGGAAATCTGTGAGAGGTGCATTTATCCTCATCGCAAGAGCGTTGGCATCAGCATCAAGAATATTAGGCATAGCAAGGAACTTCACCAGGGATCCGTCTAACGTCATAGCAGGGACATCGGGAACAGATACATCAGGCTCTTCACATGCGGCAGAGGGGACATATTCACTTTCCGTGGTCTCTTTTTGCGACTGCCGTTTCGTGGCATCACCCAATGAAGTTACTGTTGTACTGTCAAACGATTCTTCTGTATACTGTACTGGAACTAATGTATACTCTGACTACTTTTAAATTCTATGTACTGTAACCTGATGGCTGGTGTTGCTCTCTCTGTAAAGAAAAAACTAACTACTGTATACTCTTACTATCTGGAAAGAAAAAATCTGTGCCATACTTACCTGTAACATACTGTACTTACAATACTACAGCACAGTACTACTTTCCTGATGCTTGCCCATTACGCGCGATGACAATGGGCAACACAGTGGCAATATGGTCTATATATTTATTGCAGCGTTCCACGGTGAGTACATCGTTCCAAAAACTCATTATGCCTTTCAACAACTCGTCCTTTGTGGAGGGTTTCACAACTTTCCGGATATGGTCCTTTAGCTGATGCCAGACCATTTCGATCGGATTGAAGTCTGGCGACCTGTCATTGGAAAGAAAGGACAATTGGTTTAAGAGCTAAAAACAGTGGGGAACAAAAATGGGACACGGTCTACTGCACTTACTCTGCTGGCGTGTTCACTCAGTTGATGCCGCGCTCAAGAATATGCGCCGTTGACATGGTGTGCTTGGGATCGTTGTCCTGGTAGAAGCGGTGACCATTGGGGAAGTCGCGTGTGATGTATCTCGGGCACAATGTTGTCTTGGAAGAAAGCTTTATTCATGATTCCTATAGCAAGAAAATAAAAGTGCTCAATAAACTGCACAATAGTACAGTACAGTGCATACGGTAAGGCAACCCTAGTCAAGTACAGTGGAAGTACATTTTACCTTCAAAGATGACAATGCATCCCGGTCCACGCCTAGAGATGGCACCCCACACATGCAGCTTCACGGGGTGTTTTGGCCGTGGCTTCAAAGATATGCGGCCTTTTTTGTGGAACGCAAATCTTGCAAATCTCTCAAGCAACACAGTAGACTCATCAGTGAAGATGCAATCCTGGAAAGTCTCCCCGCTGTCGATCCATGCCTGGGCCTGGAGCACTCTTTTGATTTTGTTTGCATCCCGTATCATGGGGTACACTCTGTAATGACAAGGGATAAAAAAAAATTGCGGCACAGTGCAGTACAGTTTGCGAAACAACACTTTTACCTCCTGTACTGTCCAGTACTAATCTCACACGTCCATATTTCCATCCAATGCTGCGTCTCATCTTCTTTATGCTGGTCTCGGATACAGTCAGATTGTGCTTTTCCTGCAGAGTGAATTTAACCCTTAATGCACTCCTCTCATCATTCTCCTCACTTATTTTGTCCACCAGAACAGTTGTCTCCCTACAATGTAAAGAAATTATATTGTTTTATTAATATGCAGCAATATAAAATGTATATAAATGTAATGTTGTAATAAACATTAAATATAAATAGACAAAATATATATACTGTACTGTTGTACTATAAATATAAATATACAAAATAAATA
Source organism: Ascaphus truei (assembly GCF_040206685.1). Lineage (NCBI taxonomy): Eukaryota > Metazoa > Chordata > Amphibia > Anura > Ascaphidae > Ascaphus > Ascaphus truei. Next base: position 325,498,985 of record NC_134484.1, read on the forward strand.
CAGTATACTCTTGTAATATAAATATAAATATACAGTACATCCTTTACAGTATATATATGTAAATATATATACTGTTGTACTATAAATATAAATATACAAAATAAATATACTGTTGTAATATAAATATAAATATACAGTACATCCTATACAGTATATACCGTTGTAAGATTAATTGAAATATACAAAAAATGTATACTGCTGTACTATAAATATAAATAGACAAAATATATATACTGTTGTACTATAAATATAAATATACAAAATAAATATACTGTTGAAATATAAATATAAATATACAGTACATCCTATACAGTATATACTGTTGTAAGATTAATTGAAAATATACAAAAAATGTATACTGCTGTACTATAAATATAAATAGACAAACTACTGTACAGTATGTTGTAATATAAATCAACAGAAATAACAACAGTATTACAGTAGATACAGAACTGTACTGTAGATGTACAGTACAGTTTTCTATATTATTTTTTTTGTTAAGTTTTATACTGTAAATATACTTACGCGTTAGTTACCCTTGGTGCCTTTTTCCGGTCTCTGTTTTTTCCTTGTGCATGATAGCTCACGGTGGTTAATGGCACAATGAGGTCAGAAGTAGCTAACCAGCGTTGGATAGCAGCAATTTGGTGTCCGCTCCTGTACATCTCCTTAATTCGCATGCTGAGATCCTTTGAAATCTTTTTAACAGGCATTGCTGCGAGTAGAAAGAAATACAAACACAAGAATGTATATTCGATGTTTAGTCGGTGTATTCTATGTGCAGTCAATACACAAAATGGATGGTGTATTTATACGGTAATGACTCACATTAGAGTACGCCCACTTTCAACACCTGTACCTGGCCGCCATGCATAAAAGGTCACACACTTTGCATAGGCCACCACTCCTGGATTTTTATCTGAACTTGCCCTTGTCCAGATACTGTACTGCATTGTGCCACCTGCTTCCATGGAGCATCCCCGTTTCTATGGACGCAAGAACCCACTCACCTCTGCTGTGCCTGTCATGCTGAAAAAGCGAAAGGCGGTTGCCGTTTCCATGCCCAGGGAAAAGCGACAGGCTAAGGCAAATAAAGAAAACCTTCTGCTGACCCCAAAGGTTAAGGGTTTCCTTAGATGTAAGCCTCATTATGTGAAGAAGATATACGGTGATGTACTCTCGACACAAAACGAATGGCAGCCAACCCATCGGACCCGCAGACCACTTCCTCCCATATGCTTCGACGACTCTGCTTTAGCTGTCCCGGAAATCTTCATCCCGTCTTCTCCACCCCCATCTTCTCCGGTTCCATCTGACGACGGTGCCGCCTCTGAAATCCACAGGTCACTTTCTCCTTTGCTCTTAGACGACTCTGTTTCTCGCCCGGAAATCCAAAGGTCACCTTCTCCATCCCTCTTCAACGCTACCGCTTCTCCTCTACCGGGTGTCCACAGGTCACCTCCTCCACTCTCCATCGATGCCGCTTCTCTCCATGGAACCCACATCTCATCCTCCGTTGCACCCATCCCCCCAGATGTCCAGATGCCATGCACAAGAAGCAGCTCGTTGGACCAGATGCTGAATGGGATAAGTGTGGATCTCTCCGGGAATTCTATTGTGCTGGCAAAGATAGATCTGCTTCTGGAGACAATGTTAAATGTGGAGCAACGGATGCTACAAATGGAGCAACGGATGGATCAACGGATGGAGAAGATAGAGGCTGACATTGTGGGCATACATTATTTGCTCAGTGCTAATGCCCCTGTTTCCCCAACTCCAGAGCAGGGGGGTGACATGGATGTGATGAATGAGACCTTCGACCCCCTTCCATCACCAAGCGCACCCCCTCCACCACAAGATGTAGTGTACATGTATGCCGTTGAGGAGGACATGATAACCCCGTCAAGACCACGCCAGGAGACAACATGGCGAACACGACCGGAGGAAAGCTTCCTCCCAGACAACCTACCATCGCCCGTCGCCACAAGCACACCCGCTCCCAAAAGACCTACACCCGCTCGCATCGAAACAGTGCCCGACATCACCCTGCGCGATCTGACACCGGCGCTTAGGGAGAAGTATAGAGTGATGAGTGCTGGTGTACCCCACAAGTATGCCTTGATCATTTTTAAGCACCATGTTCCCTACACGTTGTACTGCGAGTGGGTGTTCAAAGTGAACTACGATGGGAATCGTGTAAAAAAGGCCCTTCCTGTCAATTTAAGGAAAAACATTGTGGAAGAAATGCGGCGCTTTTATACAGTTACAGATCCTGTAATGAAAGGCGTTCGAGACTGCATTAATGGCGTTTTGCCCCATGCAAGGAATCGGCCATGGATGGACAATGTGGAGGACTTTCAGTGAGACCATACTGTTGTGCTGAACTTTATTGTACTATACATGTTTTGCCCTACAGTACCTGCTGTACTTAAACAAAGGAGATGTTGTTGTGTGTTTTTTTCACAGGACATGCACAACTCCAGTCCCTGAGGGCCGCAAACAGGCACGGTTTTCAATATTGCCCTGAAAACCTGCCCTGTTTGCTGCCCACTAGGACTAAACTGGTGCAGGTCTGACTGACAGTGTTGCGCACCATCCCACTGTACTGTAATGTATACAGTACTGGGTTTCTTTAATAAAGGAGATGTTACTTAAAATGCTTCAACATTGTACTGTATTTGTAAATAAATGTTTTGTGGCAGAAGAATTTAATAAAGGCTGCAGTATGTATTATTGTGTGTTGATGGTTAGAATTGCTGTGCACTTTAAATGTTACATTGTACAGTATTTGTAAATAAATGTTTTTGTACTGACTCCACCAATGAAAGAACATGTTGAATTGCCTCACATTGTTTCCATTTGCTCCTTTGACAGTGTAACAATTGTAGAGGCTTGCTGCACTGTTTTTTTACTGCCTGGTCGCGCAATTGGCGTAGGAACTACGGCAATTGGCGTGGGAACTAGGTCAATTGGCGTGGGAACTTCTGTTCTAGGGCACCTAGAAATAAAATTATTTTTGCCCATAGATGTTAGGCACTGTATACCACTGTACAGTATACTGTAGAAGACACATAATGATATGATACTGAACATGTAGAATAAATGCATAGTTTTATTTATTCGGGTTTATTACACAGTATACTGTACGGCCGGAAAACATCAGCATACAGTACAATATTATCCATCGAAATCCCCCCATTAGCCGTTTTCTTTTCTGATGAAAAACAAAAAGAAAAGTTTTAATGTACAGTAATGGTCAGCCCCCTAAAGAAGTACCCAGCCAGCCCCACCAAAATAATACGGCAACAAGACAGTACTCACCATAGAATTAAAAGATGATAGAACCCCCTCAACGTCACCCCAACAGGGTCCGAGCATGTACAGTACAGTACTGTACTTTAAAATAAATTAAATATGCAATTTTACTATTACTGCGCGCGCACGCACAGACTGTGTACTGTAGGTTGAACCGCGAAGGTATTAGACTTCAGAGACAACAGCTCGCAAACGCCCCCATGCATTTTTACACGGCATTGCAGTATTGCAGCCAGCGGGAATAAAATGCCTAAATCACAGCCGCGAAAATAACGCAGTACACCCCGGGAGAAAACGACACAAAACCGCACATCACCGGGATATTCTGAAATTCGCGGAGCTAGCCAAGTAAGAATAAAGTTGGTCGCCACTGTATACAGTCATACTTATTTCATGGTAAATATACGTGTAGCCCCCTTTCCCTGTGCCTAAGGGAATCATGCAGGCCACTATGCGTGCTGCTATACCTGTTTCTCACAGGTGGCCTAAGCCTCCCCCTCTGGAAGCCTGGGGTGTGCTCTTTCCTTTTGCGTGCAGCATCTCCACCTATGAGGGATCTCAGCATTGGCGGGATAACCCCTCACAGGAACCAATAAACACTATTCAACTGAGTATAAAATAACTGCTTTACTGCACACAATATAACCCTAAGGCACACACAGTACAATACATCAATACAATAACAGGAGTGGTCCCCCAAAGTACTGAGGGTTCTCTGGCACTTACAACCCTGGTGTCCACATGAGCAACCCACCCCAAAGTGTGAGGTAGCACTACCCCCCTGTGATGTGTAGGTGCACAGTGGTACCTTCCTGGTCAACCTCCAAGACCAGGGAATATTTGGGCAAAGGTTTTGGATCAGGTCCCACGCAGTGGGGCCTCCAACATAAATCCCCTCACGCCTTACAGATGGTGGTCATGTGCGGTCTCATCCAAAGGCCGCAGGTCGCCGCGTGGACGCCCGCCCGACAGCGCAGTGGTGCGGGCGATTGGTTTAATAGGGAAAGTCCCTATCAAGGACCTTACAATACTCCTATAAGGTAGGGATCGGGGCCTAATTGGCTCCCGGACTGAAGTGCAGGCTTTTCACGCGAGGAGGATATCCTGCTCCTCATGTTCTCTGAGCCCTATTGGCTGGGACAGCCCTGTGATGTACAGATGCATCGGCCATTATTCGAACATTTCACTGAGCCGTTTTCGTGTGCTCTACTGTATTCCACATGGCATTCACGCGGCCAATCACACCAGTCACACGTGTTTATCGTGGTTGCTTTGTTTGAATTTCATGGATTCTGTTTCTTTGGGTGCAATTCTTCGCGTATCTGTGGCAGAAATGAATGAATTGTAATGTGTACAGTACTGTGCTACTTTGTCAATTTCAGGTGTTTAAAAACCAACACTAAAATGCTATTTTCTGCACTGCACTGTCTTAAGGTTGGAAGAAATAACGCGCCATGACATGGTTTTTCCGAGGTATACAACACGTGAAATTTTCGAATAACGGCCGCTGCATCTGTATTCCTCCCCCCAGGGAAACCTGGGAGTTGTAGTTCCGTGCTACATCTACAGAGCCGCCATGACACGGCCACCACCTCACACTGTGCATTCGCACCTCTCCGCATTGCGCATGCCCGATTACCCAAGATGGCCACCCCCAAACTCCCGATCGCGCAGAGGTCCAGAGCCTGGCCAGACAGTGGAGCCGTTCCCCTATCACCAGAGGTGATGTGAGGATCGCCGTGAAGCCCTGCCTCCGTCACTCATCCCGCAATGTCATGGGTGATGCATGTCAGCCGCAGCTTGCGTGTACATGCCACGCTCTTAGGACCAGAGACACTGCAAGGGCTGTCTCCAGGCTCTGCTCCCGTGGCGACATGCGCAGCGCACAGCGCGCTCCCTCTACGTGCAGATGTCGCAGGGATACAGGCAAACAAGGGGTTAACTGCATTCATTATCCCACAGCTACTGACTCCGCCGCTGCCTATCGGTACATATCCCACTTATGATTGCATTACCCTGCTATCAGTTACCTTGCACCTGTGTGCTGCCTCACCATTGGCTAATTGTCCTTTAAATGCTCAGCCAGCCCTCCTGTAAACTGGCTGAGAATAATCTCTTGTGACGTGTGCTTGCCTCAAGCTTCCTGCTGCCCTGCCTTGTCTTGTTGATCCTTGTTGTTTGACCTCAGCTTGCACCCGGACTCCTGACTTCTCTGACCTTTGGACCATGGCTACGGACTCAACTTTTCTGCTTGCTATACCCCTGGACCCCGGCACTGCACCAACGACTATCCGATATCTCCACTCCTTGACCACGGCAAGTACAATGACCAACCTGACCTCTCCTACCCTGTCATGGCCACAGGACTATGACTCTGCACTCCAGACATCGCTGCTCGGTTGTTGGTCGGTGGCTATCAATATCCCAACCTCAGCCTCCCGGTCCCGCCTTGTTTGCGGTGAGTACTCGTTACAGGTAATAACCGTTAAGGTAATGAAGGGGTTAACCCCTCCCACAATCCTCCCAGTAGGCCTAGCCACCCACCCTTGAGCAACAATCCCAATCACCCAACCCTCTACCCCTTATAAACCAGGTACTTCGGTTTAACCCTTTCATTACCTTAGCAATTCCTGGACCTGACATTAATGTGGTTCAGCTTCGGAGACCCCCCAACTTCAATACTATGTAACTAAAATAAAATAAAAACATTGTGATCGTCTGTTAGAGATGCGCAGATAGAGGGACCAATTATGTCTCCTGTCACTGTACAACCCTTTCAGACTGGGTCAAGAGTTGTGGGTACTGCAGTTGATTGAGGAAGATGAAAGCTGTCATTCCGGCAAGGGTAAGAAGCACGTGTATTGTATTTTATGTTGCCCATTAATTGTCAATGTGGTTATCAGTGCCCATTGAGAGTATAGTTAACCATAGTGACAATCAAGACATTTTTGTTTGTTTTTATTTAATTGAATGTATTTCATTTTGTTTTTTTATTTTTTAAGGCTGCCCATCCATTGCCATAGTGGTTATTTCTGCCCCAGTGAGGGCATACTGTAGGTTACCACAGTGACAACCAATGTGTTGTCAATTGTATTTTATTGTGTATTTATTTTTATTTGTATTTATTTCCACTCAAATGGGCAAAAGTGCTAGTTGCCATATTTGTTTACTTGTGTTTTGCCTATTTGTATGTGTGGTAATATGGGTTGAGGGGGTGGGAAATCGGGGTAGTTGCCCCGGGAGGGTGTTTAGGCCTCCCGTCTATGTAACAGGGGGGTGGGAGGTTATCCCCTTAATTACCACAGCAGTTAGTAACGGTTAAGGTGATTAAGGCTTTACAGGCAGGCCAGTAGCTAGGTTTTTTATTTTACTGTTCATGCCACGGAATAGGAAGGGGACCAAGAGGACGAGGAGAATGAAGATGAAGATGCCTTCATCCTGGCAGGGGTAAGTACAACTTTTATTTACAATGTTTTATTTAGTAACCTCTAAGATAATGAAGGGGTTAAGCCTTCCCGCAACCCTCACGATAGGTCTAGCCACCACCCTTTGAGCAACTACCCCTTCACCCACACCCTCTAACAAGTACTTCAGTTTAACCCTTCCATTACCTTAGAGGCTAGCCACTAAGGTAATGAAGCTACTTTTATTATTATTTTAATGACATGGTTTGAAAGCAGGGGGTCTCTGGAGCTAGACAACATTAATTTCAGTCCCAGGGATGCCCTGCTTCCTTAGTTACAGGCCCCAGTATGGAGTTCCTTTTTATCCTGCAAGTTTAATTCTCCCTCGTCACGTGACTGGGACATTTAAACTTGCAGGAGATACCGGCACCCTATCCCGGGGCCTGTAACTCGTCTGTAACTCAGGAAGCAGGGGGTGCCCAGACCTGAAATTAATGCGGTTCAGCTTCGGAGACCCCCTGCTTCAATACAATAATTCAAATAAAATAGAAACATTGAAATCGTCTGTTAGAGATGCACAGAGAGAGGGACCAATTATTATCTGATCTCAATGCACAGGTCTTCCACACTGGTGCAGTCCGGTAGTATTAACCCAACAGGAGTCCCATTCAGAGGCAGGGATCCCCACTATGTTAATCCTGGTTAGCAATTTGTCTGGCCACAGGAAATCTGCGAGTAGACAGTGGTCAGGCAGCTTTAAACTACAGTTTGCTGGTGGAATACTCGACAAGATATCTGGCTACATGTGTGTAACCCATGTTTCCCCCCCCCCAGACACAGATAGCATATCTAGGGTTTAGTGAGGGCTGGCTACATGTACTTGGTGGTGCATACCTGTTTGGAACAGGAGGGCCTGAGTCTCCCGCGTTGGTATTTGGGACAACAGGACCAGGCTTCAGGGGTATATGCCTCCATCTTGTACAGATCTGTTCTCTCCTTCCCTCCAAGTAGGCTTCCCAGCAGGATGGTCTGTGGGGGGCCTCAATAATCCTATTCCCGCCTCAGAGGGTATCCTCTGGGTGGGGATTGATTCTCCCCCTCACCCCCTTAGCAGGGTGAGGGGCATTGGTCCACTCTGCTGCTGCTCACTCTCCAAACTCATATGTTGGTCTCCTTACTCTCTCGTCTGTACATAGGACAGAACATCACTCCTCTCCTCCAACTCCCAGGACAGACAAGAAGCAACTGTCACTGACAGGAACTGGCCACTAAATAGAGTCAGCCCTGCCCCTCATGATATCAGCAGGACCTCCCCTCTGTCTAGGCCTGCACAGAGTCAGGGGGCCCGCCTCTGTCACTCCAGGCAGGGCTTGAAGGGGGAAAAACCCATGGTTACTACTGGCGCCTGCCCTTACCAGGGCTTACTCCAGTAGGAGAAGGATAAGTAGCCTGCTCTCACTTACAGGGCTACACTCTCCCTCTGGTGGAATCCAATGGTCCCCACTTGGACCTACTTTTAGCAGTACCATCCTGCAGCGAACAAACCTGGGAACATGAACACAAACATGGCAGTTTATTATGCATAGACAATACCAGGTGAGGTAATATATCTACAGAATACAGTTACTCCCAACGGGGAGAACCCTAATAATAATGCTTAGGATCACGCTTCCGTATCCTTCTACCATTATGGTCAGTTACGGTCACATGATATGACTGTGCCGACCCAGACTCGGGCCGATATATTACACTGTGCATGTATATGCCCCGTCCTATACTCCAGATCCTGACCAACTCACTGATCCTGTCCTGATTGTGGTAACCTGCCTTACCAAATTTCGTCCACAAGTACTCTTGTACGGCTTCTCGGAGCCAGCTATCCTTGTTCTCCTCTATCTCTCGCATTATGGGTTCAGGCACATAAGGGTATTCATAACCATGGGACTGCCTATACCTAGCCACTATGGCTTTTTCTGCTCGGCTCAACTTTGTCAAGCTCTTCCGACCCTCCCTGCTTGGCAGCACCCAAAACTCCGGTTCTACAGGGGCAATGTCGTCATACAAAATACTAGGCCCCTTTGGCAGAATGATCTTCTGCTCTATCTCCTGATACCGCTCTATTTCATCCACCACCTCCTGGGGAGTATAGGCACCTACCGCCCACCAATAACCGACTATGTTATTTCTGATGAGAACGAACCTGGTGCGGTCCATACCTTCATGGTACCCGGTGAACAAGGGTGCCCACCACTTGTCACGGTGCTCGTACTCTGATAAGGGGCTACCTGTATCTACCTCCGACTCCACTTGTGATGAGACACTGGACGTATCTGCCTCTGTAGAGCACGAGCAATCTCTCCTCCCTTTGGCGTTGATGTACACTGTAGGGTTCATCTTGTGAACCACTTCACTTACAGGCCCAGCCTCAGCTGTAGTGTGGGACCCTCGGGCCCTCCCTCTAGATGTAGGAGAAAAAGGTACATATTTAGGCATATGTATCACAACATCATATGGTACCTCCCCATCAGATCCCTCGTCACTTAATTCCCAATCCCTTACATCTCTTGAATATTTGGGGTACTTGCTCAATTTATCCCCGCTAGGTCCCGGTGACAACACTCGTGACGGGGCAGTGGCCGGGGCTATGGAGCTGGGAGTAGGGGCACGGGGCAATGTTCAAATCAGAGTCCAGCAAGCGGGTAATACCGCGACCAGTGGGCAGCTTCTTGGTTGCTCTCTCCGCTGAGCCCCGTGGTCCTCGGGAAGGACCTTGGCCTCTCAGAGTGGCCATTGCAGCTGCCATTGCTGCTCTCCGTGGGGAGAACAGCGCTCCCGGGCCTCTTTTCCAGTCGGACCCGGAAGTGATGTCATCGTCGGCGCCCGCGGAATCTCCATCCGCTCCGTGGTCACGCACCGGAAGTGCGTCGAGGACCTGAAAGGGAAGTGGTGGATCATCCGGTCCGCGGACGGTCAGGTAGGCCGCAACCCTATCTTTCTCATCCTCTGCAGGTACCGTCTTCGCCTGGCGGGGGTAAGGGGGTGGTGAAGTCTCCTTACCGCTCCGCTGCCGGCTAGTGATCTTTGGTTCCTCCGGAGCCATATCAGATGCCATCTCCGCCACACTGGAAGTCACCACTGCCATGGGACTTCTACGGGCCTCAGGCCGCATCAGCGCTCGCCGTCGGAAGGGGTCCGGACTCGTCTGCTCCCTCTCTCCAGTAAGTGGACCGCCATCTTGGTTATAGCTGGGGTGGTTCGCCGGTAGGCGCATCGCCACCGATGGGATGCCATCTTCCTCCTCCGAAGATATTAGGATCGGATCCTCCGCAAGGGAGTCATCAGGTTCTTTGGCGGTACCTCCAGTGGGTAGTGGTACAAAACGGTTTCGCTCTGGTACCTCCACTGCGGTCGCGCTCTCCTCCGCCGACGGTTCTCTCAGCTCTGTAGCTGGCTGGGCCTTGGTTCCTACCGCATGGTTGACGCGGGGAACTAGGGCAGCCTCGTCTCTTGTCTCCGCCACCTCCGTTAGCGTTCCCGGAGAGGCACCCCGCGGAGTCTCGATCAATGGCCATGGCTCGTTAGGCCACAGGTAGTATGTGCCACATTTAGGGCATCGTGCTTTCGTGCTTGGGTCCTGTCCGGTTGTCCCGCAGTGGACACCCAGGCACCGGAGGTACTCGTGGCCCTCAATCTCCACTACCAGTAAGCCTCCAGGAAGCTGCTAAATCGTGGTGTTCAGCTCGGCCATATTTCGCTCAGGGGTGGAATAGTTCAGAGTTTCGGCTCCTCTCTCTGTGAATGTCAGACAGAAGTGAAGCTCCTCGCTCTCACTTCCTGTCCCTCCTTCGCTGGGGAAGACTCTTCTGATTGTCTCTCCTTGTGCCCCCTCCCTCTGGTGGAAACAAGAGGAGTGGCAGTCCTTTTCGCAGTGTGACGTGGCCTTGTCTGTTGGCCAGTCACAGCACAGGTGGGTGGGCTTTCGGCTTTCTCGCCACTCCGCTCCTTTTGCAGGGGATCTGGGTTTTGCGCCAAACCCCTGCACATCTCCCTCCACATTTCTCGCACAGTCTCTTTGCACGATTCACGTGCGCGCTTCAGGATTGGCGGGAGTCGCCATTTTAGCTCGGCTGCTGACTGCTGGGCCGTGGATGGTGCTGCGGTCACCATTTTTAACTTTTTTTGCTCCGCGGAGCACATTTAGTGACGGCCGCCATCTTTGATGAGCCCACCAAATGTTTATCTTCACTATTCTAAGTGTCTAGTGCAAAATTCGTTCCTAGACACTGACTGAACCCACTGATACTCTCTCTGATGCTCTCTGCATGCTATTTCTCATTGCTTTACCCACAAGTAAGATGTGGCATACCCCAGGCTAGGCAGAACTCCTTCTCTGTGCACCGCACGGCTGACGGTTCCTACAAGTGCTCTGTGGTGTGTTTTATGTAGGTGCTGGCTAGTGTACCGGGCATCTCCCTAAGTACGGGCATCTCCTACTTTTGGCTATACCTAGTGTGGGCCCTGGGACATGGTCCCTGGACTAGTTAACAGGCTAACCCCCCCAGTTGCCTCACACTAGCTGCCTCAAGGGACTAGAACAGCAATACACTGGCGACACACTTTATTCGAGCTTGGCTAGTCCCACGAATTCGGGTATAGCCGGGTGTATTGAGGTTTGTGACTGTTTTCTGCCCGAGTGCATTGAGTTATTTTCCAAGCAGGGATTGAAGCATTTTATTCCCGCTGGCTGCAATACTGCACAGTATATATATATATACTGCATTACAATACATGAATTTATGCCATCTGGTAGACACGCGAAGCATTGCAGCCTATTAAATCCTAATCATTATCATTTAACAGATCAGCCGCCCATCAGCCAGGCATGAACCCAGGCTGGGAAGGCAAAGGCAACGGGGCTTGTCAGAGGTGAGGAGTGGCGCATTCCAGGTATCTGCCAGGTACATACTGGGTATTTGCTCGAATAAAGTGTGTCGGTGCAGTAGCTCCACACCCATCTTACATCACCCGTCTAGGGCACCCAGGGTGTACTGTGAGGGAGGCCACGCTCCCCTGACTACCCCTGGTATGATATGCCCTACCCTCCATAGCACTTGCACGGAAGGTGCATTTCACTCCTCTCGTTCTGCTTCGCTGAAAGCCTGACCTGTTTGGGATCTCAGCAGCTCGCCTCCAAAAGTAACCCATATCCCCCCCCCAGACACAGATAGCATATCTAGGGTGTAGTGAGGGCTGGCTACATGTACTTGGTGGTGCATACCTGTTTGGAACAGGAGGGCCTGAGTCTCCCGCGTTGGTATTGGGGACAACAGGACCAGACTTCAGGGGTATATGCCTCCATCTTTCTAGCAAAGTTGCAGCGCCTCCATCTCCATAAGTCCCAGGGATGTGGGATAGGACCCTTACAGAGAAAACCCTGGTCAAAGGGGGAATGCTCCTTAACTCACACACAGTCTATGGGTAAAATATCAGCAAGGTCTTTATTGTCTTTCAACACGATGAGGTAGCCCACAGCAGTTCGTGCAAAGTCAACAGTTCATAGGAAGCAGTTCTCCCTAATGTACAGATCTGTTCTCTCCTCTCCTTCCCTCCAAGTAGGCTTCCCAGCAGGATGGTCTGTGGGCGTCCTCAATACCCTATTCCCACCTCAGAGGGTATCCTCTGGGTGGGGATTGATTCTCCCCCTCACCCCCTTAGCAGGGTGAGGGGCATTGGTCCACTCTGCTGCTGCTCACTCTCCAAACTCATATGTTGGTCTCCTTACTCTCTCGTCTGTACGTAGGACAGGACATCACTCCTTTCCTCCAACTCCCAGGACAGACAAGAAGCAACTGTCACTGACAGGAACTGGCCACTAAATAGAGTCAACCCTGCCCCTCATGATGTCAGCAGGACCTCCCCTCTGTCTAGGTCTGCACAGAGTCAGGGGGCCCACCTCTGTCACTCCAGGCAGGGCTTGAAGGGGGAAAAACCCATGGTTACTACTGGTGCCTGCCCTTACCAGGGCTTACTCCAGTAGGAGAAGGATAAGTAGCCCACTCTCACTTACAGGGGCTACATCTGTATATCCTGAAGTCTATGTTCATTGTCATCTGAAAGCGGACGGAACACCAACTTTGGAGCCTATGCATTATGAGTCGGTAAAAAAAATTGTCCCGTTTAATTTGCCATTTTTTTAAAGCATTCACGGCCTGAAGAAAGCCTTGAATACCTGTGATAGCAACATTTGCTAAACTGGCGAGTAGCCAGCGACGTGATGATCGTCTCTGTGAAAAATGCTCACTCGGCATTTTTTTCTGCAGCAGGGATGAGTCCCTATGCAAATCTCGCCAGAAATCAACCATTTTTAATATAAAATTTAATACTAGTGTACGTGAGCAGAACCGCGTTGATTTGAGGTCCGGAGACACCCTGCTTCCCAAGATACAGGCCCCGTTATGGGGTGCCGGTATCTCCTATGCATTTGATTCCCACTATCACATGACGCTGGACATTTAAATGCATAGGAGATACCGACACCCAATAACGGGGCCTGTATCTCTGGAAGCAGGTCCCCGGACCTCAAATCAACAAGGTTTTGCTCCGGAAACACCCAGCTACAATACACTAGTAATAAAATCCTAAATAAAAATTTAACACATTTGTTACCGTAGCGGCTATCTGCTATGGTCATGATCTCCTTTAATGTCATTTTTATTAATAGTATGCAGGAGCAGGGGGTCTCCGGAGCTGAAGCACTTTGATTTAAGCCTCGGCGACACCCTACTTCCCGTGTTACAGGCCCTGGTATGGGGCATCGGGTTCGGTAATGCCGCCATTTTTATATCGTCTGCGTCACGTCACCGGGAGATTTAAATCATGAAGGAGATACCGGCACCTCATATCTGGGCCTGGAACTCAGGAATCAGGGGGTCCCCGAGGCTAAAATCAATGCGGTTTAGCTCAGGAGACCCCTGCTCCCGCAAACTATTAATAAAAATTAAATTAAAGCAGCTTCATTACCTTAGCGCAGGGGTGTGCCCCCTCTGCCTCTGCTGGTCTGGTGGTCCCCCCACCCCCCCACTTACCTCTTGCGGCATCAAATGATGTGGCAAATGTGATGTCACATGACCCCGTCCTGAGGCCGGCTGAACCTTGGTAAGCAGAGGTTGCAGAGGCCTCGTTCGGTCTCCCGGCATTTCATTTAGATGCCTTGGGGGAGCACGTGGGACCTTTGCAAATACCCGTGCCCCCCAAGAAAAATCTCTCATCCCCCCTGGGGGCGTGCCCCCCAGTTTGTGCACTGGGGATAACTACTAAGGCAATAAAGGGGCTATTGAGGACAGAGGGAGCAATTAAATAGGTACTTGGCCCTTCATTCACCCCCTCTGCCCCAATAAACATTTCAATATGTACTAACCATCAATACATAACACACCCCCTGTTCCCCCATATGAAACCATAATTATTTTTTTTTAATTACAGGATTGATACCCGAGGCCGGCGGGGGTCCCCAAGTGGTCCCCGTGGGTGTCCGTGGGCCTTCAGGTTGTCCCCATGGGTGTCCAGGGGCCCCAAAGTGGTCCCTCAGTGGTCTCCATTGGTGTCTGGGGGGCCTCAGGTGGTCCCCACAGGGTGTCCATGAACTCTCAGGTGGTCCCCGTGGGTGTTTGGGGGACCTTGGTTGGTTCCACAGGTGTCATGGGGCCCTCAGTGGTTCCCATGGGTGACTGGAGTCCGTTGGATGGTTCCCAGTGATGTCTGGGGGCCCTTGTGTGGTTCCAACTGGTGTCTTGGGGCCCATGGGTGGTTCCCACGGGTGTCTGGGGGCCCATGGGTGGTTACCACAGGGGTCTGGAACCCTTAGGTATTGTATTGTATTGTATTGTATGTCTTTATTTATATAGCGCCATTAATGTACATAGCGCTTCACAGCAGTAATACATGTGGTAATCCAATAAATAACAGATAATATAAATAACAGATCATGGGAATAAGTGCTTTAGACATTAAGGAAGAGGAGTCCCTGCTCCGAGGAGCTTACAGTCTAATTGGTAGGTAGGGAGAACGTACAGAGACAGTAGGAGGGAGTTCTGGTAAGTGCATCTGCAGGGGGCCAAGCTTTATGTGCCATGTGTTCAGAATAGCCACAGTCCTATTCATATGCTTCTTTAAGCAAGTGTGTCTTAAGGTGGGTCTTAAAGGTGGATAGAGAGGGTGCTAGTCGGGTACTGAGGGGAAGGGCATTCCAGAGGTGAGGGGCAGTCAATGAAAAAGGTTTAAGGCGGGAGAGGGCTTTAGATACAAAGGGGGTAGAAAGAAGACATCCTTGAGAAGAACGCAAGAGTCTGGATGGTGCATAACGAGAAATTAGGGCTGAGATGTAAGGAGGGGCAGAAGAGTGTAAAGCTTTAAAAGTGAGGAGAAGAATGGAGTGTGAGGTGTTTCCAATGGCTGTCTGGGGGCCCTCATGGGTGTCCAGGGGTTCTCAGGAGGTCCCCATGGGTGTCTGGTGGTCCCTCATGGATGTCCGGGATCCCCAAGTGGTCTCCGCGGGTCCCCGCCGGCCTGTGGTAAGAATCCTGTTACAAAAAATCAAATGTGGAAGACATTGCAATAAATACACAGTACAGTAATGGGCAAAAGAACTATTATCCAGATATGGATAATAGCTCTTTTGCCCATTATTAAATAAAACATTAGCCAGGCAGCATAAATAAAGCAAATAAACCTTTCTACTTACCCCTGCAATCATGAAGGGTGTCCTCATCAGCATCCTGCAGGGCCATGTCCTCCGATGCCAGCAAGAACACATATAAAAATACAATCTAATGGACTCTAACCCTTAATCACCTTAGCGGTTAATAACCACTATAGTAATTAAGGGGTTAACCCACCCTCCCCCGCCACCCACCCTGGCACCACTATACCCACCCTGTACACATTGATTGGCATAATGGTACATCATACACATATAATATGGAAATGATAAGCCACTATAGCAGTCAATGGTCACCCTAATAAAAATGAATGAAGACACAATAATAAAACATATACACAAGCAGCTAAACACCACCATTCAATAAATAAAACACTACCCAATAAATGATATAAATACAAGCACTAGCCAACCAATTAAATAAAAGCACTAACCAACACAACAATTAATTAATTGTAACGAGTTGCCAACAAATCAATTAATTAATGAAACCAGTAGCCAACACTTCAATTCAAACCATGAGCCAACAAAATAAATTATTAATTAAAAACGCTAAACAATCGGACAAGTATATAAAAACAAACCATCAAAATTACAATGTAATCAAACAATTATCAGAAATAGAAAAAATAACACTCAATAGAAAACAAACATTTGCCAAAAAATACATAGGCTATCACTGTATTAATCTATACACTAAAGGGGCACAGATTAATACATTAGAAGTCAATGGGCAATGAAAAACATTAAAAGAAACAAATACAATAAAAAACCTGGAAAAAAAGACATTTACATACATACAATATTTATACTACACTACCGACACACTTTATCACTCTGCGGCCAGATCCGCAAGCCGGGAGATTTCCCGGCTTGCTAGTGGCCGCCCCTCGGCGTGCCGCGCGTCACCGACGCGCGGTCACGCGTCATCGGGAGCCTGCGCCCCCTGCACGCGCGTCCAGGGCTCCCCGAGGGAGCCCTGGTGTCCCGCGATCGCGGGACGGCGGCAGGGGGTACCGGGGGACCCGGCGGACCCGGCAGCGATAGGGAGAGCGCCCCGATCGGAGGGCGCTCTTCCGCTGCTTCGGCGCGCGCCCGTCACCCTCCGGCGCGCGCCAGGATACTGCTGCGGCCAAGAACGGGCAAATGCTCGAATAAACTTGGCCGCAGCAGTACCTTTAGAAGCGTTTGCCCTCTGAATCCTGGGGTATCAGGAAGCTCTCGTATCACGACATCATCAAAGTCAATCCGACACCATCAACCTTGAAATTGCGGAACAGGTAACAAAATACTTCTTTCTTTAATCTTCAATCAATGTCTTCTTTCTTCATCTGCATTGTTTCCTTATTTTCTGGTAACCAATCACATGGTACCAATGGGATTGTCTTCTATCCCATTGGCTATAATACCATGTGATATAGCATGTGGTTTGAGCATCCGAGCATGTGGCTTGGAGATGACGTCACATCCTTCGCCAAAAAAAAGAGGCGGGCTCATGATACAGCGTCCAATCAGATTGTAGCTGTACCATATGACCTGAAAATGTGATGTAACAGTCCATATATAAGGCCTTGATGCCTCATTTTACCTCAAGAAGCCGACGAGACAACATCGGTTGGGATCTAACATGTGGTTTTTGGATTAACAGATGAAGATAGAAGATTACAGAAAATAATGAAATAATGACAGATGAAGAAAGAAGACGGTGATTAAAGAAAGAAGAATTTTGTTACCTGTTCCGGATCTTCAAGGTGGATGGCGTTGGATTGACTTTGATGACATCGCGGTACGAGAGCTTCCTGATACCACTTGATTCGGAGGGCCAACGCTTTTAAAAGTAATACAAATATTGTATGTGTGTAAATGTCTTTTTTTCAGGTGTTTTTTTTTATTGTATTTTTTTCTTTTAATGTTTTGTATTGCCCATTGCCTGCTAATTTATTCATCTGTGCCAGTTTAGAGTACAGATCAATACAGTGATAGCCGAAACTTTTTTGGCAAAATGCTTTTTTTCTATTTATTGTTTTATTTTAGTTTTCTGTTTATTGTTTGGCTTACAATGTTTGTAATTTGGATGGCTTGTTTTTATTTAAATTTTCAATGGTTTACCATTTTTAATTAATTATGTATTTTGTTGGCTAATGGTTTTAGTTGATGTGTTGGCTAGTGGTTTAATTAATTAATTGATTTGTTGGTTAGTGCTTTAAATGATTTAATGTATTGGTTGTCTAGTGCTTGTATTTATTTAATTGGTTTTATTTTTTTAATTGTTATGTTTAGGTGTTTGTGTATATGTTTGAATATTGTGTGTTTTTGGCCTTGAGGCTTTTTGATTAGGGTGACCATTGAGTGCTATAGTGGCTTATCATGCCCATATTATATGGGTATGATGTACCACTATGCCAATCAATAGGTACAGGGTGGTTATAGTGGGCCTGGGGTGGGTGGTTAGGCCTCCAGTGTGGTTGGTGGGGGAGGGTGGGTTAACCCCTCAATTTCTATAGCAGTTATTAACCGCTAAGGTGATTAAGGGGTTGGGGGTCATTAGATTATATTATTTATTGTATTCTTCCTGGCAACGGAGGATATGGCCCTGCATGGGTAAGTAGAAAGGTTTATTTACTTTATTTCTGCTAACTGACTAATGTTTTATTTAATAATGGGCAACTGAGCAATTATCCATATCTGGATAATAGTTTTACCCATTACTATACTGTATGTGTTGGGGGTGGGGAGAGGTGTATTTATTGCAATGTATGACATAAAAAAATATTTGCAACAGGATTGGTATTGCAGGCCAGCAGGGGCCCACGGGGACCACCCGAGGACCCCCAGACACCCACGGGGACCATCTAAGGATCCCCAGACACCCACAGGGACCATTTGCAGGCCCACGGACACCCTAGGGAATACCTGCAGGGAATACCCACAGGGTTAACCCGAGGGCTAGCAGACACCCGTGGGAACCACCCGAGGGCCCCCAGACACCTGTGGGAACCACCCGAGGGCCCAAGACACCCACGGGGACCACCTGACAACCACCGGACACCCACGGGGACCACCTAGAGGCCCACGAACACCCATGGGGATCACCCAGGGACCCCCGCTGGCCTTTGTTATCAATCCTGTGTAAATTAATTAATGATGGTTTTATGTGGGGGCACAAGGGGTGGGTTGTGTATTGGTGGTTAGTACATTTTGCAATGTTTATTGGGGGCAGAGGGAGTGAATGAAGGGCCAAGTACCCGCTTCACTCACCCCCTCTGCCCCCAATAAAGCTGTTGTTGTTTCTTAACCTCTTTATAGCCTTAGCGGTTAGTCGCTTAAGTAATGAAGTTGCCTGTAAATGCATTTTTATTGCATAGGATTCATGCTGGGGGCCTCCGGTGCTGATATTAATGTGTGTCAGCTCCGGAGACTCCCAGCATCAATCCGATGCAGAAAAAATAAAAAATTATTGTAAGTCTCGTATCGCCGCTTTTCTGCTGCTTCTCACCACCTTCCTGCCAATTTTTCCTGGCTTGACGATTTTGAAAGGAAATCTCAATTCCTGAGTGGCGACCTCAATAAGCTAATCAGGGCTACTAGAATTGCACGAGTTTGAAATCCTGGCGATAATTGGCTTATCGCCGCGCGTTTGGCGTGTTTTTTCTCACCAAAAAAATTGCCAAAAAATTCTCTTATCGCCAATTTATCGGGGCTTACTGAATCGCTGTAGGCTTTTTTGGTGATATGGCAGCTTGTCGCATCTTAGTGCATAGGCCCCTATGTAATTTATAGAATGACCTCCTTAGTATATGTATTATGATGAATAGAAGCAGGCTACAGTAACACACATATCTTATTCACTATAAGAAGGACAAACAGAATATGTAGTGTAATAAGTCCAGATAAACTTGTACAAGTGCTGCATTTCTCAAATGACTTACAGTACGGTTAATAATTTATTCAATTTTTGTAAAATATACTCCCTGGATCATGACTTTTCTTTTCTAGTCTCATTTCTGCAATAAATGTTGATAGGATGTGCTTTTGGTTTATGACTTGTGTTCCATGGAAACCTGGGATTCAATGAGCAGCTGCCAAGAGTTCCATAAAAATAATTTGGTAATGGCAGATGTTATACTTTTTTAAGAAACCATCCTTTTTGCTGCTTTACTATTGTATTTTAAAATTTTAGCTGTTCAATTTAGATATTGTTTAGAATTATGTTAGTTTAATAAAAATACATGTTATTGCATTTTTAGGAACATATAAAAGATAGGTTGAGGCCCCACAGTGTTTAAGTATTCCACAACACCCCAAAGATTGAAAACCACAGTGTTGTGCAATTAGACTATGAACATAGGTTGAACATGATGGACACATGTCTTTTTTCAACCTCATCTACTATGTAGCTACTGTATGTAACATTAGCATAATTCACTCACTAGTTGCATTTCTCCCCCTCTCCTGAATTCTTACACTGTTGAATAAATGAAATGGGTGAATGTGTCGAAATTTGGTTTGTGCTTATTTTTAGATTTTCCGATTTTTTTTTTAAATAATCGAATATTTTGAATACTCGAATATGGTTTTATAATTATTGAATATTCTAACATTTGTTTATTTTTTAAACATTTTTTAGGAATATTCTCGCATTTTATAAAAAAAATTAATTTTTGTACATTAAATAAAAAATATCACTTGTGAGCACAGTCACGTCTCAGACAAGTCTGCAACCATTTATTTGTACATATTTTAAAATTCCATTTTTTTTGGCGACTTTTTTCAAACTCCAATCAATTTGAGAATATTTGAAAATGTGAACAAAACACCCTATTGTTAGTGAATACAAATGTAGGTGAATAAATTGCCAATCTCTACTGGTTCTAATTTCGAAGGTTTTAATTTACAAGCCTGTGCTCTCACATGTGACACTGTAGATTGCACTCATAGATTCAGATCTCCCTTTTGGGAGATTATTATATTGTGAAAAGGAAACACTGTATATACACCAAAAAATATGGGGATTATTGATCACTTTTTATTCGATCCTGAAGTCTGCTTCTATTCGACCAGCTTCTTATTCAGGAAAAAAGTTATTTTCCAGAGGTTAAATGAATTTGGGTCACCTATGTAAGAGTGGTTATCCACAGAGGTGGGTCCCTGATATAAAGTACACTTTTTTTTTAGCCTGACCCAAAATGGATTTGATAATTAAAACAGGTCCCAAACTGGTCAAGGACACCAATATTGACCAATCCGAAAAAGCAGCTGTAATATTTCAAGGGTTAAGTGACTTCAGGCCACCTATTTAATAGTGGTTATCAACAGAGGGGGGTCCCTTACAAAAAATACACTTGTATTTTTCCTGGTCCAAGAAGGGAATGGAAATGAAAACCGGTCCCAAGCTGGGCATGGGTACCAATATCTACCAATTTGAATAATTAGCTGCAATATTTAAAGGGTTAAATTACTTAGGCCACCTATTTCACAGTGATTTATCCACAAAGGGGGGGGGGGGTCCTTTACATAAAAGCCACTTGTACTCAGCTTGGTCCAGAAAGGATTTGGGCATCAAAACAAGCAATTCTTAATGTGAACGTAGCTACAGTATTTCAAGAGTTAAATGACTTTGGGTCACCTATTTTATAATGGTTATCCACAGAAGGGGATCACTTACCTAAAATCCCATAGTATTTAGCCTGGCCGAGGAAGGGTATGGGCATCAGAACAGTTGCCAAACTGGGTTGTGGGTGCCAATAATGACCAATTTGAATAAGTAGCTACAGAATTTTCAGGGATAAATTACTTTTGACTTCCTATTTCACAGTGGTTTTCTCCACGAGGGACCCCCTGTGTAAAACCTAGTTGCAACTTATCTGGCCCAAAAATAGTATGGACATTAAAAACCAGGTACAAAACTGGACACAGCTGCCAATTAATCACTTGACAAAGCAGCTACAGTATAATGTTTCAAGAGTTAAATTACTTTTGCCCACCAATTTCACAGTGGTTATTCACTTGTATTCTGGACCAAAAAGAGTATGGGCATCAAAACAGGTGTCAAGCTGGGAACGGGTGCCAATATTTAGCAATTTGAATAAATAGCTGCAGTATTTCAAGGGTTAAACGACTTTGGTGCAACAAGTTTTACAGTGGATATCCCATTCTGTGAATAACCCCTGTGAAATAGACGGCCCAAAGTAATTTAACCCTTGAAATATTGCAGCTACTTATCCAAATTAGTACATTTTGGTGCCCATGCATAGTTTGGCACCTGTTTTGATGTTCAAATCCCCTTTGAGCCAGGCAAAATACAAGTGGAGGACACCCACTATGGCTAACCACTATGAAAAAGGTAGCCCAAAAGTAATTTAACCATTGGAAAAAAAAACATTTTTATGAATAAGAAGTTGGAGGACGAATAAGAAGCTAACATCAGCCTCGTATTTTGTATCAATTCTGTCAATTTAAAGCCTCAATCTTAGGATTTATAAAATACAGCAAACTTAGATATATGGACAATGAAAAAATTGAAAATACCTAATAGTAATACCTACAGGTACTGTAGGTATTGGAGGAACTTACTAGAACATGGGCATTGTAGTGACACTACTTATATCTAATACGGTAGGTACATATGATAATGTAAATAAAATATTAGTATGCTTAAGATTGGTATAGTTTCTGTAATATGCTTTAATTAGATGGGCAATTACAATACACTGGAGATCATGCAGAGCGCAGAAGTTCAGAGCAGGTGAACTTTAACCAGGTGAACAGGTTACGTTTATTTGGGTTAAGAAGACCTGCCAGGTGGTTGTTGCATACAGAATTTGACAACAAATGGTAACTTGCCCCTGCATGAAATAAACTTCAGAGAGGCAGTTGAGAGGCTATTGAAGTGCTGACATTAGCAGCTGTAGAGTTCTAGCCTGAGGATATGAATCTAACCAGCAGTATATTTCCTTGGACTAATAACGGTATCACTTAAAATAAACTGTAGTGGCTGGTGTGGGCTAAAAAGCGGCAGTAATCATTCAAAGGAGTTCCTGGGATACCCACATGCTGAGAATTGGATAATATATTCTGTAGGTAGTGTTACATCCCCCAAATATTCCATCTCTTTTAAATTCTCACAAGCTTACACTTTCACAACCTTGTGAAGTCTGTTTCAATGGTTTTTAAGCTTATCCTTTGATGATGACAACTATAGTCCTGATCGTAAGGATTGGAGCATTATGGAAAAAAACTTGCTAACACGGCACTATTCTTAAACAATTTTAAGAAACTTAATGTAAATGGAAAAACAGCCACTAAAGTTAAATACAGTAGCACCTCACTCACAATTATTTTAATGTCCTTTCCAAGCCACTGTTTTATATGAAAGAGTCTTTACTTTGAATTCAAGCTGAAAGTTTGAAAAAAGTATTGTTTTCTTTCCAATTGAACCTGAATCCTTTTATGCATTTAGCGGTATAGGTTGAGCTTTGACATGATCAATGAAATATATGATGTGATCCTATTGCCTTGATAATGATACTGCACAAATTAAAAACTGCCCTAACCATTAACCTATTGCCTTTTGGAGTATAATATTGTATATTAGGAATAGCTCTGCATCCTCCAGAAAGCCGATGCTACTAAAAGATTAGTAAAGAGTTTTGTTAAGATAGTGAAACAGACTAATACAGGGCCATTGCTTCCCTACTGATGTGGGGCTGGATGTACTGTATTGGTTTATGCTCTGTTTGCCTGACACTGGTTATATCTTAAGCAATTCAGGAGTGATCAAATGACCTCCATTGCTTTGTTAGGGGCAATCCTTTGTCACCATCTGGTTTTACAACAATGCAAAGGCTTCGATGGACAAAAAAACTGCGTAAATAAAGAGACAGGGAGTCCATCCTAATAGTCTTTTCCTAGGTTTCTGTGGCATCAGGTAAAACAAGGTGAAGTAAGTGCGCTACTACAATCAAACTCTATAATATCAGTCCCTGCACTACCATCGGGTAAAGTTGTGTAATCAGTGATCACCCCTTGATCAGGTGTAGTGCAGGTGTTGCACATCGCTTCTCTGTCTTTTGGCTAAGATCAAGTGTAGTATCTGTTCTTATCAGATCAGGTATAATGGCATGCACATGATCTTCTTCCTAGGCCAAGAAGGCTTAAGCAGCCCACGTTTAATTGCTCAGGGCACCCAAGATCAGCCTGTGTGGAACACTGAATGTCTGGTTTGCCCTTCACACTTATAATTTGGAAGCACTTACAGTAATTGGCACGTTCTAAACATGGACTGTTTTAGCTTTTATTGTACCTAGCACACTCTGTCCCCAGACTTAAGTTCAGGGTTGCGGGAGTTTTTGGGCAGAAGTTTTTTTGCACTTCACCTGGTCTTGTGATTGGAAGCTTTTTAAACACACCTTAGCACAACGCATTGTCCACAGTTCACTAGGCAGTACTGTTTTACCAGGGGGTGTTACAGCGACAGAGCATTGGATGTCCTAGTCTGGCACGAAACCAAAGACTTCTAGCAGACTGGGATTGTCAGAGAGACATTTGGCTGTAGAAATCCCATGACAGTCTTCTGCTCACTTTGCTGACTGAACACTCAGCTGCTGGCCGCTTCACAATTAAGGTATGTCACTAACCTTATCCCTTACCCTAAAAACCCCTAATTTTAACCCACTATCCTAAAAAAGCTTAACCCCTTAGCCGGCCATAGTCTTGGCTGGGCCCAGGGTTGCACGCTGCCAGCATGGCTATCCGTGTAAAAAAAGTTCAAGGAATTACCATGACGAGCAGCCCTCCTCCAGCAGCATCGTGGCATCATTACGCTGTGACGTAATATGATGTCTTGGCAATGCGACGCTGCGGTGGCATGTGACGTTTGCAGCGTCATTTGATGCTGGTCACCATGGCAACACTATGATACAGGAGGTGGCCCACTCCGGAAAAGGTCCACACATATACACTTGCTCCTCCCCCCCCACACACCAACTTATCTGTCCGTCTGGGGGCCCAACACTCCCTCCTTGTGTGATCCTTCCGACCAGAGGGGGAGCTGGAGAGGAGGGCCCCACACTCCCTCCTCCAGCTCCCCCTCAGGTGTTGTAGAAGTTGGATACAGACACCGACGAGAGGAGGGAGTGTGGGGCCCCCAAAGGCATGGAGCCCAATTTGGACCTTGCCCTAAGGCCAGCCATGAGCCCCTACCCAAAAACCCTTACCCTTAAACCTGTTACCCTTAAGCCCTAACTCTTACCCCTAGAAAACCTAAAGATAACTTCCTACTCCAACCACTAAACACTCCTACATTTAACCTCCTAACCTAACCGCTAAAACCCCTAAAGTCAATCTCTACCCTAAAACTTACCTTCTCGTTGAAGAAGCCAGTGGCGGAGAGTCCAGCGACGGAACCACTGTGGCAGAGGGTCCCTCTGCTGCTAAGCATTGGCGGGAGTTAGCTGCACCGGGACAGCTGAGACCAAGGGTCCCATTCCATCCCTTGATGATACTGAGCATTGGTCCTGCTAATGAACTCTTGCTGATCTGACTCTTCTGACCGAAGACACCTGTGCACAGTCATCACAATTCTTGTGACACTGTGTCTGACCTTTGATAGCCCTATACACCTTGGGCTCCTGAAAAAAACACAGGAAGTGTTACACAACAGTCATCATCATGGTTTGGTGGAACCTTTCAATTTGTAGTAACATTTATTGGTGGAGTCAATGGACTCCATGCATACTGTATGTAATTAGATAATTTAGCTTGTCTGTTAACAAGAAGGTCACGTTATAAGGACTTTAAAATAGCAAATGACATTCCAGCAATGCAAACAGATTGTGCAGCAGCAATTAAGATCTCTGTAAAAATAAATAATAATCTTGCAATGAGCTTTTTTATTTTCATGTTTTATAAGATGCAGCTGTTTTTGCATCATGGTGTAGAAATTACTAATACAAATTAAGATTATTCATATTGAACATTGTCCTGTATGATTTCATCATATCATGAAGAAAATACAGAGGCATCTAAAAGAAATCTCCCCAGCATAAGTTTTTTTTTTTTTGTTACGACCTTCAAAAATGTAATTTGCCAGAGATATTCTCTTAAGGCTCCTCCTCAGGAGCCATTTAGCTCAAAAACATAAACATGCACATTCCAAGGCTGATATAGTCTTATCAATAACCCTGATAATGATAGTGCACAAATTAAAAACTGCCCTAAACATTAAATAATGTGGCATGTAATCTAATTAATTTGATAGTGTGCCATTATTTTCTATATTTTATTTATTAAGTGATTGTAGCGAGGTTTCCCCAGCCCTATGGGAGACGTGGCGGCTACTGAGTATGTGGTTTCTTTAACTGTGGCTCACAGGAGTTCTGAACCTCTGCAGCTGGATGTCTGGGGTGTCCAATGTAGTGTTTGCAGTATCCTGGGTGTAACTGTGAAGACCATACGAGTTAATTATTTATTATTATTCAATTCACAGTCAGTGTGCCTGCTATCCTTGCACTTTATGTGAGGCGTCTTCACATCGCATTGCTGTGTATTCAACCCAGCACTGCTGTGTTTGGCAGTCCTATGATACAGCTAATATACCATCACATGCCAGCACTATCATTTAGACTAATCTCTATGTAAATGTGCAGGGGAGTTATATCTAGCAGCAGTAGGATATTCAATCCTTTGGCCACTTATCTGAGTATATTTATACACAATTCAACACTTGGTCTCACCGTTGCCCCAGAGGGGTTAATACCCTACTCATAGCATTCCCTGTCTTCTACATCCCACCATATTTATTGGCACTGGGATAGTATGAATAATCAATGACACGGTTGCTTGATAGCTATGATTTAATACATTTTTAATCCACATCACACATTACTTTGGTAATATATGTTTTAAGGAATTTATTAAAAGTTAATTTTTACACTTGGGTGGTGTGCATTTAAGTGAATTCTTTTAGGGGGCACATCCATTTTGTGTTTCCCCTTCCCCTTTTTTCTGATGTCTGGGGTGTACCTGATCCATCTGGTGACAGCGCCTCCAGCTGTGAAGTATCTTGATACACCCTTGCACAGGACCCAATACAATAGACACATACTTGTATATAATAACAATTTACTGAACACAGGTAAAACTAGGTATATCACTATCCCACATACAATATAGGCTTTGCACGGCCATAACACCACAGTGCCCTCCAACCATAGTGTCCACACCCTGATGGGATTCCCCTACAGTACTGAGGTGCCCCTGGGCATCCAACCTCACTGGTGTCCACAAGTGTCAACCCACCCAATGTGTGCGCCAGCATTGCCCACAGTAACTGAAAGTGTTATAGTTGGTGTACGTTGTGAGGTACCTGCCCAGGTGCTCTAGCACACGAGTATGGCCGAAAAGCAAAAGGTACCCACTGATCCAGCGACTTTGTCATCAGCGAAGCCTCCGCCTCTGCGTGGGGTGGGTTCCAGCTGGATGGTCCCACCATGAAGAGAGACTTTATTGGTGTGGTTGTCTGGTCCCAGGATTGCCAGGCCATTGCCGCATCCTGTCTGTGTCCCTCACACTTGGCACTACAGGGGCAGTGTCCCTATCTAATCACAAACTTGCAGGGGAGTCGGGCCTATAAGGGATCTCTGGCCTAGTGCAGGGGTCACTGACACCCTGCACACACAACTTCACCTTCTTGTGTCCCAGCTCTGACTGGTGTGGCTCTCAACATGCCAAATGTATCAATGTGTGGAGCAGGGGAATGCTGCAGCCCTGTTGGCTGTACTGGGCCATGTGGTATTGCAGTTTTTAGCATTCAGGGTTTGGTATATATTTTGTGGGGGGAATTGTGTTAGGGGGGGGAATGAGTGTGAGGAGGGGGATTGAGTGAGAGTGGGGTAATTGACGGAGGGAGGGAGAGGGGGAGAGGCGGAGAGGGGGAGAAGGGGAGAGTGAGAGTGTTTATTTAGGTAAACTGATTTTATGTTGTATTTATATTTACCCTGATTTAATGGAGCTTAGTGCATCTCGCTTAAGCACATTTTGGCGGTTGGATAAACTAAAACCTGAATTTCTTCTCTAAGGCTGGACTGAATTCTTTCTATAGTGTGAGCTCCATTGACTCCACCAATAAATGTTACTACAAATTGAAAGGTTCCACCAAACCATTTGCACGTTATAATATAAATTACTTAGAGAATGTTTCAGGCTACATTGTTCCCCCAGTTACTTCAATATACAATACCTGGAAATGCCTGAGAATATCACAGAGCTTCCATAGGATTCCATGGCAATGTTGCTATTAAATACTGCATTATGCCCAGGCACACCAGTAAAAGACAACTATTAAGCCTGATACATCTGTATAGTGGAACCATTTATCTGGAGAGATAACATTTTGCTAGTTATAGTCAAAGAAGCCGTGCAGCTATATTGTTATTTTCACAAGCCAAGTTATCACACTACTATGAATGTTTCTTACTGATCTGCACACAGTTTTATTGATGGCACAAAGCCATGCATAAGCTAAGACCTATTATCATAACAAGCAAAGCTGCAAGATATATTTAATATGTGAACCTCTTTTATTTTTACTACACTTTATCACTGCCCTAGGTACCTTCCCACTTCAGATAGATTCACATTACCATCTACCCACATATTCTCCAAAGATACTTATATGTAGGTAGATGACCCAACCTGCCAATTATATTTTTAATGTAGTTGTTTATCAACCAAAATAATTAAGCAAAAAAATAAATCTGCTGTTGTAACCTTTAATTGGCATGTTTAATCAGCATTATTAATCTAGTTTAAATCACACCATCAAATGAAAAAGTAAAAAAGAATACAAGTGTACAATACAAAGAAATGTATAAAAATACAAATAATAACATTTATGTGCTACAAAACTATACTAAACCCTGTAATCCCTTTCAATGCATTCTGTAATCTTTTGTCAGTGCAATGCTGACTTAAAATATTTATTGTTTCAAAGGGAGTGGGCGGGGTTCCTGCATCTATATCCTAGAT
Organism: Ascaphus truei; assembly: GCF_040206685.1. NCBI lineage: Eukaryota > Metazoa > Chordata > Amphibia > Anura > Ascaphidae > Ascaphus > Ascaphus truei. Next base: position 325,527,446 of record NC_134484.1, read on the forward strand.
TTATATTTTCTATTATACTTGGTCCCATATACTACTGTACCTGCCAGAACCACAGGGAATGTTCATCTTCCCAACACACAACTCCTATTTCTCCTTGTTGTCTAGCTACCCAGAGGAGAACACCTGATTCAGTTACTTCTTATAAAGGAGATGATTGTAGAGCAAAGCATCCTCTTTGTGATGAAGAATAACTAAAGTACCAAATGCAGACTGCACCCCATGTCAGCCAGCAAAGGTTGAATTGGATGTTTGGAGAGATTTGCTCAGTTTGAGACTATTAAAGGTAGCAATCTTTGTTAAATAATAGAGAAAGAAAACTGACCACTACTTCCAAAGGCTTTGATAAGTCAGGCAAAAAGCGCACCCATGAAGGAAAAAAATATCAAATTTATTGTATCATTGGTAAAAGCAGCATATAGGGACACAGCCCACACCTACGCATTTCGAGCGATGCTCTTTATCAAGGTAACATTAATTGTACTCACAGGGGTGTATAAATACTGATTTCACGCGCTGTAGTCTCCAATCCGACTCACTTTCTGGTTAGTCCAGTGATGTGGTCCGTGACGTCAGCGCGCAAAAGCAGAGTAAAGAATAGAACAACTTTATTGAAATAACATAAAGAAATATTAACACCCCTGACGAACAAATGTTTATTAACTAACATTTTTTAAAAAAAACTGTAAACATAAACAGATCTAATTAAAATCAATCACTTACAAATAAACCTATGAAAAAAATGATAATAAACACCTATTTAAGCAAACTCCCCGATGATAGTAATGTATATATAGGAAAAACAACAACCTGATTATTTTAAATGCAGGGGAGATGAATAATCAGCATGCTTATAACATACAAACAGTATATACTGTATGTGCTTAAAATGCCAATATCAACAGGATGTTAAAGAAAGTGAAAAGATGTCCTTATATATTATATCATTTCATATCCGTATGAATCAATATTTTTGTAGAATTATATATCCAACACAATTTTAGATTTATTAATTAAACTAATGAAGCAAATAATGCAATGATAACAATATATATTCCATAACTAAAACAAATGTGTGAACATACCAACAATGCTATTGATATATACATCCATATATCCTTTATTGAATGGACTCTGAATGAGTTGTAATGTCGGATCACTACTAGTACAGAATTATTATTAGCAATGCAAAAGGGGACCCAGATCCAAGTCCGAGTTTAAAACTTGTGGTATTCTCGTATTTATAGTAAAGATCCAAAATAATTCACATCTAACCAATAATTTGGTTCTATTACCTCCTCTAGTGGGATTGGAGAAATGTTCAATGCCCATATATGTGAACGTGTCTACACTCCCATGTTTACAGTTTGCAAAATGTGATGAAACTGGATGACCATGGTCGTTGTTTCTTATAAGGCGTAAGTGGCTCGAAGCTTTATGGCTCGAGTGGTTCGTCCCACATATTGTTTACCACATCCGCAGTTCAACAAGTAAAGTACGAATGTGGTATTACAATTGATGAAGGATTTGATCTGAAATTCAGATCCCGTGACCGTGGAGACAAAAAATGAGTTTGGTGTCATATGCTTGCAGGATATGCAGTTGATACACTTAAAGCTGCCTTTTGGTAAATTACCACCTACTGCTGCGGCCAAGTTTATTCGAGCATTTGCCCGTTCTTGGCCGCAGCAGTAGCCTGGCGCGCGCCGGAGGGTGACGGGCGCGTGCCGAAGCAGCGGAAGAGCGCCCTCCGATCGGGGCGCTCTCCCTACCGCTGCCGGGTCCGCCGGGTCCCCCGGAACCCCCTGCCGCCGTCCCCCACATCGCGGGACACCAGGGCTCCCTCGGGGAGCCCTGGACGCGTGTGCAGGGGGCGCAGGCTCCCGAAGACGCGTAACCGCGCGTCGGTGACGCGCGGCACGCCGAGGGGCGGCCACTAGCAAGCCGGGAAATCTCCCGGCTTGCGGATCTGGCCGCACTGCGATTAAGTGTGTCGCCAGTGTATATTGTGATGTTTCAAACAGACTTGCAGAAACATAATTCACAATAGTTTTTGCTTTTTTGAAAACGAAATATGGACACTTCTGGTATACATTATTTAACAAAGGATAAGATGAAAGAATACTCCAATGTTTTCTAACAATATTCTTTATTTGATGAGCTTGTGTATTGTACTGAGTAATAAACATTGGAATTTCTGTGTTTGAATCTTTTCGTGACTGATTTTTCCATATTGACGCTCTACTCATATTGTCTACTTCTTCAAAGGATCACGTGAGATCAAGAGATGAATATCCCCTGGCTTCAAATCTGGTTAAGAGTTCTTTTGCTTGTATGAGAAAATCCTCATTAGTTGAACATATTCGCTTTAACCGGATTAATTGTCCCTTAGGGATTCCCTTTAGTAGGGATTTGGGATGGCAGCTGTCCACCCTCAGAAAAGTATTCCGTGAATTATTTTTATCAGAATGAATATTCATGTTCATATCTGTAGCTAGAAATAAGTCTAAATACTGTATGTGATGTTTATAGAAAAATTAATTCACAGAATACTTTTCTGAGGGCGGACAGCTGCCATACCAAATCCCTACTAAAGGGAATCCCTAAGGGACAATTGATCCGGTTAAAGCGAATATGTTCAACTAATGAGGATTTTCTCATACAAGCAAAAGAACTCTTGACCAGATTTGAAGCCAGGGGATATTTATTTATTTTTATTTAAAAAATATTTTACCAGGAAGTAATACATTGAGAGTTACCTCTCGTTTTCAAGTATGTCCTGGGCACAGAGTTAAGACAAATAATACATGGTTACAAATACAGTTACATAAATGAACAGGGTATACATTATATACAAGACATTGCATGCACAGTTAAAGAAAATATATATTATGGGCGTATGAAACAGTTACAGACCAGATTAAATGTGAGACAACCTTAAATTTGAAAGAACTTAAACTGGTGGTGGATGTGAGAGTCTCTGGTAGGTTGTTCCAGTTTTATGGTGCACGGTAAGAGAAGGAGGAACGGCCAGATACTTTGTTGTGCCTTGGGACCATGAACAGTCTTTTGGAGTCTGATCTCAGGGGATAAGTGCTGCATGTGGTAGGGGTGAGAAGCTTGTTCAGATAGCTGGGTAGCTTGCCCATAAAGAATTTAAAGGCAAGACAGGAAAGGTGAACTTTGCGCCTAGACTCTAGTGATGACCAATCTAGTTCTTTAAGCATTTCGCAGTGATGTGTGTTGTAGTTGCATTGGAGAACAAAACGACAAATTGAATTGTAGAGGGTGTCAAGTTGACAGGGCCCTGGTTCTGGGCTCCTGGACCGTAATCCAGCCTGCTGGCTAGGCCTCCCCATGCTTCCCTGTGTGAATAGCTTTTTCACAGAAGCATCTCTTGATCTCAGGAGATCCTTTGAAGAAGTAGACAATATGAGTAGAGCGTCAATATGGAAAAATCAGTCACGAAAAGATTCAAACACAGAAATTCCAATGTTTATTACTCAGTACAATACACATGCTCACCAAATAAAGAATATTGTTAGAAAACATTGGAGTGTTCTTTCAGCTGATCCTTTGTTAAATAATGTATACCAGAAGTGTCCATGTTTCGTTTTCAAAAAAGCAAAAACTATTGTGAATTATGTTTCTGCAAATCTGTTTCAAACATATCACAATATAGGTGGTAATTTACCAAAAGGCAGCTTTAAGTGTATCAATAGCATATCCTGTAAGCACCAAGCACATTTTTTGTCTCCACGGTCACGAGATCTGAATTTCAGATCAAATCCTTTATCCATTGTAATAACAGATTCGTAGTTTACTTGTTGAACTGCAGATGTGGTAAACAATATATGGGACGAACCACTTGAGCCTTAAAGGTTCGTATTAAGGAGCACTTGTACGCCTTATAAGAAACAACGATGTAATTCATCCAGTTTCATCACATTTTGAAAACTGTAAACATGGGAGTGTAGACACATTCACATACATGGGCATTGAACATGTCCCCAATCCCACTAGAGGAGGTAATAGAACCAAATTATTGGATAGATGTGAATTATTTTGGATCTTTACTTTAAAGACGAGAATACCACAAGGTTTAAACTCGGACTGGGATCTGGGTCCCCCTTTGCATTGATAATAATGATTCTGTACTAGTAGTGATCTGACATTTCAACTCTTCAGAGTCCATTCAATAAAGGATATATGGATGTATATATCAATGGCATTGTTGGTGTGTTCACACATTTCTTTTAGTTATGAAATATATATTGTTATCATTGCATTATTTGATTCATTGATTTAATTAATTAATCTAAAATTGTGTTGGATATATAATTCTGCAAAATAAGTATTGATCTCCTTATTGATTCATACGGATATTAAATGATATAATATATGTTGACATATTTTTTCACTTTCTTTAACATCATGTAGATATTGGCATTTTAAGCACATATATACTGTATGTATGTTATAATCATGCTGATTATTCATCTTCCCTGCACTGAAAATAAAAAGGTTGCTGTTTTTCCTATATATACATTACAATCCGTCGGGGAGTTTGCTTAAATAGGTGTTTATTATCAGTTTTTTCATAGGTTTATTTGTAAGTTTTTGATTTTAATTAGATCTGTTTATGTTTACAGGTTTTTAAAGTTTTTTAAGTTAATAAACATTTGTTCCTCAGGGGTGTTAATGTTCCTTTATATTATATCAATAAAGTTGTTCTATTCTTTACTCCACTTTTGCGCGCTGATGTCACGGACCACATCACTGGACTAACCAGAAAGTGAGTCGGATTGGAGACTACAGCGCGCAAAATCTGTATTTATACACCCCGGTGAGTACAATAAATGTTACCTTGATAAATAGCATCGCTCGAAATGTGTAGGTGTGGGCTGTGTCCCTATATGCTGCTTTTACCAATGATCCAATAAATGTGATATTTTTTTCCTTCATGGGTGCGTTTTTTGCCTGACTTACCAAAGCCTTTGGAAGTAGTGGTCAGTTTTCTTTTTCTATTACTCAATGCTTGCTGAAAATGGAGGCACACCCACCCCAGGACGAGAGGCTACAATCAAAACGTGAGTTATTGATTCTTACTTCTGTTTCTTTACACCATTCATGATTTAACCCCATCGATGCTTATGTGCCTGGACACCAGAGGGTGTTGATTTCATTACTACAGTGCCAGTGGGATCTCTGTCAGCTAAATGGAATTATTGTGGGTCATGATACTTTTATGGAGGTGTACTGAATATAATCTGATACCATAGGGGTATTCCATTATAGTCATTTCCTATACACATTAGGAGCTAATACAGCAACTGGATTGGAGGTTTTGGAGCATTACACAGCTTTTTCTCTATTGGAAAAAACCCAACATTTTAATAACAATGTCTTCAACATACAAGTGTAATCAAACTTAAGGCAATTTTTTTCCTGTTTTGATATTTTAACCCTGACAGCTACCAGAAAATAAACTGGTGTGAGACAACTGACTAGAGAGTGCAGCTGTGCCACACCTGATGTAGCCACCTGGCTATGTCAGAAATAATGGTGCATCTCTCTCATAAACTATTAACAATCACTTGGAATGATATAGTGTTGTACCTAGTAATAATGGGCTCCAAACTATGGCAATCAATTAAAATATATTCACATAAACAATGACCTTGCACTAGATAAAAATAACTGCAGTATCACTCTCTGTGTGAATAAAACTTGCCTAGAGGTTTGTGAGTTGCTGTGTTGAATACAGCCTATTGGATCCAATTGGATGTATTCCACACAACAACTTTCTGGTAGCTGTATTTATTTTAATAAGCTTGATAAGCTGAATAAAAGGTATATTTTAATGAGTATTTAATTTTTTTTATTATTATTATTACCAATAACACTCCACGGATTCTGCAACCCGTGGATGGATTTGAATTGAATGGCGAATTTTGATGAATACATGCGGATTGAAACCGCCCAAATACATTTGCGGATTTTACACCAAGAAACGGATTTCTTATCATGAGCGAAAATCCGGGAAACGGATTTGGTCAGATTTTCCCATCTCTATTTATTATAGATGGGCACAAATGTTTTGCGGATTCGAATCTGCTTTTAATTGGCCGGTTCCTTTGGGCCGTGGATTTTCACGGTTCTGTTTCAAAAAAGCTAATTTGCCTTTTTTTTTCTATCACAGGCAATTCGCTTGACGGATTAATAATTTGAACAAAAATCTGAAATCTGTGATCCGCTGACGAGGAGAAGGAGCTCATGAGAAGTATAAATAGAGGTGCAGCCTATGGCTGAAGTCATTTGTGGCAGGGTTTAGCTGTGTGTTGGTTGGGCTCTGTGTTTCTGCTGTACTATTATATCTTAAAAGTAAACAATGATTTACATAATAAAAGTTTTTTTTCAATAACCTGCTATGATTGACTGGTCTTTCAGTGAAGTGAAACTAATACTGAGTTCATGCAACGTATTTATGCCTATTTTCTTTCACGTTACCACATCCGGCTTACGTACCTTGACCATCCTTGTCTTCAGCCCCCCCGACCTCAGCATCCACACTTACTGTACTTCGCAACTCTGCTGCCAGCCCTGACCTTTGGCCTATTACATACTACTTTATCAGGACTCTGTCCCTCGGCTCAGGTCGGCTCTTTCACCTTCCTAACTCAGCCCTGTGGGTCTGCTTCCTGCTTGAGACGAGAATCGTTACATTTTGCTCTGCCCAAAAATGGACTTCGCTGGGTAGGACGAGCCGTTACCCTGCAGGGACAGTACATGAGAAATTCCTTGTCCTACAAGAGCAACAACTGGCATAGATGTGTGATATGTTGCAGGACTTAGTCACCCACACAGGCACCCATCAGCCAGACATGAGGGTTGCAGATGCGGCTCTGATACCACTGCCTTTATCCCCAGTTATCAGAGAACCTTCAATCTCGACTCCTCTATGGTATTGTGGGGACCATATATCATGCAGGGGATTTCTTAATCAATGCTCTATCCAATTTTAATTACAACCGTCCATGTTCACCACACACCGAGCCAGGGTAGACTACATTCTTTCTCTTCTCACTGACAAGGCACTGGCCTGGGCCTCTCCGCTCTGGGAGAAGGATTTGCCCCTGATCAGTGATTCCTACCTTCATCTGTGCCATCAAGTTGGTGTTTGACGCTCCAGGACGTGTATCTTCAGCTTCAGCTTCACTCCTGCGGATTCGCCAGGGAACTCGCACATGTAGGCCAATCGGGACCTCCCTAAGGACCTTGAGGAGTTAATATCTCTTGTCATACATATCGATCTTAGAATGCAGGAACGCCTGTCCAAGAAGTGCCGTGCTGTTAGGAGCCTGGCTACTCGGTTGGCCCCAAGCTTTGTTTCTTTGCCCCCTCTGGATGTCAAACGTACGCAGCTAGGTAATATCAGACTGTCAGAACAGGAGAGAAGCAGGAGGTGTACCTTGGGCTTGTGCCTGTATTGTGGGTACCAGGGCCACCAGATTGTGACTGCTCTATTATCGCAGGGTCGGGAAACGCCCATGTCCAGTGAAGTTGGAGGAACATTCGCTGGACATCCCTACCATCCCTCCTCCCTCTGTGAATTCCTGGATTCTTCTGCTGGTCTCTCTCTCATGGGGTTCTCCATCAGTCTCCACTCACGCCTTCGCGGATTCCAGAGCAGCCGGTAATTTCCTCGATCTTTCATTCGCCAAGCAGCACGCAGTTCCCCTTCGCTCTTTGGAGTTCCGTTAGAGATTGTGACAATTGACGGAAGACCCCTAGTACCAGAAACCATCACCCAAGAGTCTCACTTGTAGTGAACATCAGAGTTCTACATAAGGAGTTACACCCTTTTATGGTAATCCACTCACTCTCAGCACATGTAGCATTAGGTGTTCCTTGGTTACGTTCCCACAACCCTATAATTTTCCCCACAACCCTATAATATGTAACGGGACAAGTGACCGCTTGGGGCCAACGATGTCATGTGGCTTTTCTGTTTATGCCTCGTCCCAGCTCTGATTCACCGCTGTCATCTGTATCTCTCCCCGCTGGTCTTCCCCTCATCTCCAGGATTTGGGGGATGTTTTCAACGAGAAGCAAGCCGAGGACTTACCACTGCATCGAGCATTCAATTGTCCGATTGACTTGATCCATGGAGCTATTCCACCTCGGAGGCATATTTATCCACTTTCGGAGCCAGAGACAAAGGCTGTGCGGGAGTACATAGACGAGTGTCACGGGGGTGACTCCAGAAGCGGGTATGACCTCGGTGGCTGGAACAGCGGGGAGCAGGCAAGACTTATTAGGGTCGCAGGCAGATGGCAGATTGCATGGTCGGCGGTCACAGGCAGAGTTTAGGCATGCGGCAGGCGGCGTGGTCGGGGTCACAGGCAGAGATCAGAGGCAGGCGGCAGAAAGGATCATCGGGGTCACAGGCAGGGTTCCATGGCAGGCAGCAGGCAAGGATCGTCGGTGTCTAGAAGGGGTTGGCAGCAGGAAGGCAGGAACTGAGAACTGGGTCTGGAACTGAGACCTGGGAGCAGGAACTGAGACCAGGGAGCAGAGAGCAGAAAACAAACGGGGCAAAGCCAGATCATAGGCAAGGGCCTTTAATATATAATCAGGATTAAAGGGAACAGGTCAGGTCAGATCAGGGCAAAAACAGAAGGAGTCAGGATCACAAAACAAAGACTAGGAGATACAGGAAAAAGGAACCTATAAAGAAAGACAGAGAATGAGGACAGGAGCACCAAGAGGAGACAGACCGTGGCAAATCCAGAGCAGACAGAAACAGCAGCACACCCGGTGCACAGAGAAAGGAAAGGAGAGAGAGGGAGATGTAGGAAACTATGTCATGGCTATTCCTGAAATTACTCCCCCCTCTTAAGAGCGTTCTCCGGACGATCCTCCAGGCACTTCGGAGAAACCATGATGATAAGCCGATTCGGGATGGCCTACATTTGGTGATCTGTTGAGAGGCAAAAGGTACTCCAGAGGTACAGGCTGAAAAAGTCCATCAGAAGGCCGACAGATGGATTCAATTCTCTCTCGGAACAGTTGAGTGTCAGGGTGCATCAATCCAAAAGCCAGAAATCCGTAAGAAGTAAACTTGACTTTGCAGAAAAGGTCACAGACTAAGCAGAGGATGCGTCAGATACTTGTAGACAAACAGAATAAAGTGCTCTTGTCTTCACAGTGGGAGCAAATGAGCCAATAGATCCTCTGGACCACCCTCCAGGTTTTGCAGGGTGTTCCTGATAGAAAGCCGACTCACAGTGGCCTCTGGAAAACACTCAATGTTTTGCAGGAACTTAGGCATGAGCAATGAGTCTGGACTACCCTCCAGGCTCTTCTGGGGGACCTTTTATTGAAGGCCAACTCAATGTAACCTCTGGACAATCATCCAGATTTTGCAGGAGCATAGACATCCGCAACAGGTCCAACGGCTGCTGCCGGGAAACCAGAGAGAGGAGCTTTTATCCTTCACACAGGAACATAGGCCTTAGAATCAGATACATCATGCATCACAGAGAATTTCACGAGGGGTGCATCTAACTTCATCGCAGAGGCATAGGCATCGGTTACGGGAACATCAGGCTGTTCACAAGAGTCAATATGAGAATTATTTTCCTTAACCCCGCAGAAGACGTCTCGCTCAAACCCATATTCCACTGGTTTGACAGTGAATTGTCCGAGGCATTGTTCTGCTGTCTTCTTTGTTGCTAGTGTGACCATCTGCGTCTGGCTCGGCATTAAAGATCTCCTGCAGCTCATCTATGGCGAAGTTTTCACGAGCTCCGATTAAATCCCGTGACGTCTTTCTCATTCTAGTTTCCGACTGAACCTAATTGCTGCGGCCTTCATAACAAGGATTCTGGTTCGGACCACATGGAAATGGTAGAATGACTGGATCAGAATTGCACTTCTTTGTCGCAATCTGTTTCTTCCAGCGTCTTGTGGATAGCAGACTGTAGCACTGAGACAACATTGCAAATTCACTTATAGGAACCCACAGTTTGCTTGGTTAGGGAGCAGGATATGTATCTGGACTGAATCACACAAGCAGCTTTCTTTATATACCTGTAATGTCTTTCTTGCTGGACCTTTCTAACATTTCACTGCAATACAATCACACATTGTTTCAGATATTCATATTTCCTCCTTTGTCGTTGCATTCTCCAAACTGACTGAAAAATGCAGGCTGCTTTATTCCGGCGACAGAGTTGATGAATTTTCATCCCTCTATAGGCAGCCTGTATGATGACAGCTGCGGGGCGTATGCGCAGATAACGCTGTCTCTCTAGCCTTCCTTGGGAAAGGGCTCTGTAGTATCTCTGAAATGTTAGGATGCTTCTATTCTTTCTTTCAAATTCTGCTCTGTTTTTAGAAAGTTATAACAGGAAACATAGAGAGTTACATTTTTCCTTTTCCAATGCACCCTTTGCTTCTTCAAGTGCCAATTGCATCCTTGACTTTTCTTCTACCAATAGTCTCTTCTCCTCTTCTAATTCATGGAGCCTCTTATCTCCTGCACTGGCTCGGACAGAGAGGATTTTGCAGACTTGGTTTACAGTTTCAAATCCACTATTAAAACCTTTGAAGGTCTCTCTCACAGAATGTATCCCATCCCAAGAGGCTTCCAGCTTTGTACTATGCCTGTGAAATTCTTTTTAAGAGGCTTCAAACTCTGAGCCAACTTGATCAATGAAACTCTGGTCCTGGGCAGAATGAGTGTATGCCTTCTCCAGCTTTCTTGACATGATAACCAGGTCACTTTCCAACTGGTGCTTTTCTTTCTCCTCTAATACTCATTTAGCAATGGCTGTGGAACGACACTTTTGTAGTGCAGCCTTGGCCTCTTGCTCTTTATCTAGTCATCCATAGAATCAATCAATCTCTTTCCCTGCTCAATCTCTTTCCTTGCTTAAGGGCATCTCCTACTTTTCCACTACTCCTGGAATGATGCTGCTAGTCACCTTAGGCTGCAGCATATCCCTGTCCCCTTTTAATGCAGGTTTTCCTGATGTTAAAGGGTCATCCTTAATTCCTTCTATAGTTTCCACTGTAATCGGAGACCATCCCTTCTTCTTTTTCTTTCTCTTTGCTTTGAGAAATTCTGAAGAATCAGTGGTCATGTTCACATTTATTTCTCAAGACGGTTTTAAAAGTGGGAGCTATAGCTTCAGACACGGGGAACCCAAACTTCCCAAGAAAACCAGAAAAGAGGACATGTGTTTTTAAAGCAGAAACATTGGATTAACAACAGAAATATTAGGCAAGGGAGACAAAAGATAGGAGAGCTGACCTTTAGATTTGAGACCTTAGCCTCAGTCACAGAAATATCATAAATTGCAGGGGAAACCATAGAGAGGAGAAACTTGCAGTTACATCTGAAACTTTATGAATCAGGTATAGAAATATCATATATTGGTAGAAACTAAAGACAGAGGAACTTGCTTTTACATCTGAAGCTTTAGAATTAGGCATAGGAATATCACAGATTGCGAAAAAACAGAGACAGAAGAACTTGCAGTTACAGATGCAGCGGCCATTATTCGAATAAATGATGGAGCCGTTGTCGTGTGCTCTGCTGTATTCTATGCGGTATAAACTCTGCATTCTCGCATTCCCGCCGCCGTTCACGCCAGGCACCTGCGGTTGGTCTGTTTAATTTAATGGTTTAGGATTTCTTTGGTGCAATTCTTCGCGTATCTGCCAGGTGGCAGAAATTAATGAATTGTAATGTGTACAGTTCTATCTGTGCTACTGTGTCAATTTGCAGGTGTGTTAAACCAGATAATGTAAAAAAACAAGTCTACCACAGTGGTCCTTTGTGATTTGACCTTGAAGATGTTATCAAATGTAGGTGCTTCATAATGAAAACGTATAAAGTTCTGTGCTTTTTTCAACATTCCTACAGTATACTTGCATAATTGCTGACTGGACTGGACATAATGTGCACACCGCAGATGTATAAAAAACCTGACTTTAGTTATGCATTTTTAATATGTTCTGCAATTAATGCTACAGCACATAACATGGCGACTGTAGTCGAAATATATGATTTTTTCATTTCGAACTTTGATTTTTACAAGTTTTCACCTGACGTTCCTGGTTGAAAGCATTCGATAAGAAAAACCTTAAGTAGCGATCAGTGTTTTTTCGCATTGCCCCTCCTGCCGCAGATACAAGCGAGTATTCGTGTGTTGTCCCTGACTTTTACAGTACGTTTGATCATGGCAATTTCAAAAGAAGAAAGGTCGGGTTTAATCCATGTAAGATTTGTCAATCCCAATCTAGCAATTTAACAGCGCCGGCAACAGCGCCAGCACAAAAAACGGCTTACAAAAATGGTTCCGGCCGTCAGTGAAAACCTGATGAATGGCAATCCTTGCAACCTGTCCCTGCCAGAAAACCTGCAAAATTGCCAGCCTGAGCCTGATTACACGTACAGGTACCAGCAAGATTGCATGTACCAAAAAGATTTCCAGCTTCATCAGCTGTCAACTACAGGTGTAGCAGGCCAGCTATCACCTGTCAACTATAATACAGACTACGGGAGTGCCAGTGGCTCATCTCTACCCGTTTGGCAAAGTTTATAATGAAGGTAAATACAATATACATTACAGTATTAAATTTAAAGCTGCAGTTCAAGCTGCCGATTAAAAAAATATATATTCTTTTTTTTAAAAACAATACATTACATTATGTGCATCAATACAATATGCACACAGACAAGTGATTAGCTACAGTAAGCTGCAGATCGGTCCGTTCTCCTGTAATCAATCGCTTTGCTCAGGGTTATTTAATTAAATTCTTCCACAATTATTGAAAATGTAGTCCTGCAATATGATTGACTGAGCAGTTACTACAGTAGATACAATTGGTGGACAGCTAGGGAGAGGGCGGGGCTCAAGAGCCAGAGCCTATCAGAAGTTTTTTTCTCATCGTACAGGCGCACATGTACTGTAGGATATTGCTTGAACTGCTGCAACGACTTGACGCATGCGCAATAACGGATATAATAGCATCATTTTTTTTCCCCAGAAAATAAACTTTGACATCAAACGACAAAAGGAGGGATGGATGGAAAGAAAGGATGGACCTCTAAAATCACTTTTTTTAAACGTTGTTTGTGCATTGCGAATCTGTTTTAAAAATCCTTCTGTAGTAGGCAAAAATTTAGTGACAGTGCAATTTTTAGTGATTAAGATAGAATAATTGTGAGCTTTAAAAAAAACCTTTTACATTGTACTGTAATCATCACTACTGTTTGATGTTGCATTTTGCAGCATAATTAAAATACACTTGCATGTTTAATTACATTCTAAGACACACCAAAAATAAAAATGTAGATCTTTTATTCTATATTTTTTATTCAATACTTTCAACATTAGCTAGGCTTATTCTTCTTTTCAAACTGTTTTTATTTTGTGCGCATGCGTGTATGTTTCATTGGAACCTTGTGGAAACACATATGTGTGTCATCACATTTAGGTGCATGCGTGTATGGCTCATTTGAACCTTGTTGAAACGGATATGCGTGTCATCACATTTAGGCGCATGCATGTACAGTATGTGAATTTTTCTTTGGGGTGGAGATGTTTCAATGATTCTCATGAATATAAAGAAGAAACAATTTTATTTGTACAGGATAATCATGGAAAAATGAATAATACAAAAATACAGTAGATAACCTCTTCTTGACCTTTTCTTCTTCATAATGGCTGTAGTTCTTTTGTCATTGGGAGAGGGGGGTTTGTGTAAATTACTGACGGTTGCTACAGTATACACACAGTACAATACTTTTACACATGCACCCACCCCCCCTTTCTGGTCTGCAGCAGCTCTGAAAAGAAAACAAAAAAGCATTAAAAACATTAAACAATGAAATAATTTAAAACAGTCAACTTTTTTTTTTTGGAGTAAAAACATTTTTCTATAACTTTTGAACTACAGTATACAGTACAATCAAACAGCAAAGTCATTCCCACATGGGCTGGCCTTCCAGGGACGAGCCCTTTTATGCCTTAAAAGGCCATTGATGGTGTCTCTCATGGTTCTCATAACATGATCGTTAACAATAAAATAACGCTGCACTTCCTCCACAATTGTTTTCCTTAATTTGCCAGCAGACCCTTCTTGCTTTTATTTCCTTCATAGTTTACGTTGTAGGTCCACCTGCTGTACATCTCAAAACTGACGTGGTGTTTAAAGATGGACAGGGCATATTTCTGAGCTAGACCAGCACTTCCGATCTTGTATTTCTCCCGGACTTGCTGGGGCAGTTCACTCAAGATGATGTCTGGGAGCTTTACAATCTTGGGTGCGTGTGTGCTTCTGGCAGAGGGCGAGGGTAGGTGGTCTGGAAGGATGCGTTCCTCCTGTCGTGTCCTTACCAGGGTTGTCATCTCATCCTCATCAAGGGCATATAGGTACAGTACATATATTCTGCAGACGGAGGGGGTGAGCATGGGGGGGAAACTGGTGCGCTTGGCGATGAAAGCGTGAAGCCCACATCCAGGCCACCCTCCTGCTCCTGCATCGGACATACAGTGGCAGGAACATCAAGAAAAGAATAGATCCCCGCAATGTTTCTCTCCATCTTCTCCATATGCTTATCCTTATTCAACATGGTCACCAAAAGAAGACCAATCTTTTGCACTGCAGGGTTGTCAGGAATTTCGACACAACATAAACCATTCAGCATGCGGGTGAATGAGATGGATATGGTGCGAAGAGTGCTGTTGACATCTGTGTGGATGGGTGCAGGAGCAGGTGAGATGGGGGTTTCAAGGAGAGCAGCGTCGTGGGTGGGTGCAGGAGCAGGTGAGATGAGGGGTCCCAGGAGAGCAGCATCATGGATGGGTGCCGGAGCAAGTGAGGTGGGGGGTCCCAGGAGAGCAGCGTCATGGATGGGTGCAGGAGCAAGTGAGATAGGGGGTCCCAGCAGAGCATCAGTGGACAAAGGTCCTCCATGGGCTTCCAATTTTTTTGCTTTGTGTGTATGGCCTTAGGACCCTCCTTTAGGAATAGACCATTTCAGGGGCATAGCTATAGCCCGGGCTGCCCAGGCAAAGCCCAGGGGCCTGTGATCTTGGGGGGTCCGCTCTCCCCCCTGTCAGCAGCCTGGCTCCCTGCCCGCACATTAATTCCCTGCAGCGGGCAGGAAGCACAGAGGGAAATCCCTACCTCTGCAGGTGGACAGGGCATGGGTCAAGGGGCAGGGCCCTGAGATGCAGCAGGGAGGTCATTAGAGAAATTCCTTCCTCTGCAGAGCCTTCATAGGTGGGTAGGGCCTAAGTCAGGGGGCGGGGCCTCAAGTAGTGCAGTGTGGGGCTGGAGCTGCAGCCTATGAGACAGTCTGGGAATGGTGAGAGGTATGGAAGGGTTAAATCATAGGGGTATAACCACACATGAAATTTGAAGACAGAAAAGAAGACACAAAGAGAAAATGAAGTACAAGAGACAAATATGAAGAGGGAAAAGAAAGACGAGAGAGAGAGAGAGACCAAAGAGAGAGAGAGAGACCCCAGAGAGACCAGAGAGAGATCCCAGAGAGACCAGAGAGAGACCCCAGAGAGAGAGAGGCAGAAAGAGAGAGGGGCAGATAGGAAGAGAGTGAGGCAGGGGCAGAGAGGGAGCAAAGACATGAAGGGGCCCTAACATTTATTTTGCCCAGGGGCCCACACATGTCTAGCTACACCACTGGCCCATTATGAAAAATAATATGTAAACACCGTACAGTAATTACAGTAATCTCTAGTGAAAAAGACATTGGTAAACATCTGTGAATTGAGACAGAGGACATAGTCACCATATAAATTCACAAGTACTGTTAAAGGAAGCAAAGTCACGGAGTATCTGTAAGATATGCTTGTTAAATACCATAATGTAAAAATGTAAAGTTTAACCCTTTAAGTATCAAAGGAGTCTTTGTACCAGAGAACTACAGCCCCTCCATGACATCGTAGTCACGTGACTGCTCCTCAAACCGTTCATGTGAATTGCACTATCACTGATGAAGCGTAGACAAGAGGAGTCTTCTCTTCTACTCCTCTTCTGGTCAGATTCCGTTCAGAATGCAATCTCCCCTACAAAACGAGCAGAAAGCTAATTATATAGCCACTGAGTCATGGGTTACTTGAAATAACAGATCCAAGGATGTGGAGGTTAGGTCATGGGGCACCAAAAGTGTCTGACATACTGTTGAGGAGCAGGTCAGCCTCAGAGTTGTAGGTGCTGGGTACGGCAACCCAAAGGAGGGAGGGTTGCAGGGGAGGGAGGGGTAGAGCTGTTATGGAGGGCTCCAGGGGGCAGGGTTATGGGGGTCTGGTAGATATGGAGCAGGGTAGTGAGGACTCTGTTAAAGGTGCTTGTGAGGGTAGTGTGGGTGAGGGAGTGTTCACCTATCTCCCTGGTATGGGATTATCTGTAGGGGCAGTGCAGGAATTTTACCGGGGGGGGGGGGGAGGGAAGGGAGAGTGGTGGGAGGCATGCGGTCCGGAGGGCTTGAGTCTAGGGAGGGTGCCGGTGGCAAGATTTAGGGCTCGGGGAAAATTTTACTTGCAGTGGGGCCCACGGGGCAAGAAGGAAAAGGGCATGTTGGGCACTTTGGGGGGAAACAGAATGTGTCCAGTGTATTGGTGTTCAGCATTCTGGGACAAGAGCATTGCCCAGGGGGCAAGTGGCCCCACCTATACCTGGAACAATAAGAGGGGGGAACCGTGGTAGTAAGCGGAGGGGATGGCTGGCGGGTCCGGGGCTCCAGTGGTAGGAGCAGAAGGGGCCTCTGGGAGCGCAAAGACAATTGCAGAGGGAAATAAGAAGGAAGGTGAGGGAAGTGTTGAGGGTGATAGTTTTAGGTACATTTACCTATGTCAGGCTTGCCCTTGATGCCTGCACTTAGCGGAGGCAGTATTATAGGGGGAATATGTGAATTTTCTGACATTATTGTCCGATTATATAGAACCGGCGAATTCAGAGAAAAGTAAAGGAGAGGAGGCAGGCTTCTAAATCGTTCGGTGACTGGTTGCAGGCATTCGCGATATTGGCGAGTACAGTATAAGTTGGAAAAAGAAGCTGGACATTGTTCAGCACCTTTCAAGTATGTGGATTCTATTTGGGAGGCCTATATGTTTTATGGCTGATCAGCTTAGTGGAAGTAAGATCGTTAGTTTATTCAGAAAATAGCAGTCTGCAAATGTTTGAAGGGTATTGACCTGTGGAAGTCGTGTATAATGCACAGAAGCCTGCCCCCTTACAGGCAGGGGTCAGCAGATCACAGTACTCAGGGCATTTGGTGTGGCAAAAATAGGATTAATCAGCGCATTAATAAAGGCAGTATGCTCGGCTGATTAATCCTAATTCACGTTGGGACTGAAGGGGTTAACTTTATGTGCACCACACATGTAGTATTTTCCCTATATGCATTGTTGTCCCCTTTTTGCAGGCTTGTCTCTCCCTGCAGTGCTGAATAACAGGAGCAGTTCCATTAAGACTACTAACTCGGGAACAGAGTGAGCCAGCACACTGAATTTTTGGTGTGCAGCCTCAGTGTAACCCCCAAGCACACACATATTAAAAATATAACAGTTAGACAAGTGGAACATATATGTTTATTAAAGTGTATTACTGTGTGCAATTTTAAAAGTCAGGACAGGAAACTTTTTCCTGTCCGCTTTTGTAAGTGAATGCATTAAGGAACAAATGTTATGCATTCATGAGCTGGGGGTATTTTCCTCTCCAGCTTCAAAGGCCCCCCTGTTGAGGCAATGCCTACGGGTCTAGGGATGTGTGGGAGATGAAAAGCCCCAGCGTCTTAAAGTGTGACTTAACCAGAATGTTTCTGAGTAGCAGATCTTGTTCCTCATCCTGGATATTTCACACCTTGGGACCAAACTCCAGACTGTGTGTCCCCCGAAACGAGTGGCCCCTTTTTACTCAGCGGTGCTACCAAGCTGCTCACTGAGCATGCTCAGAGTTACCTGGGCTGGCCGTAGGGTTTTCCCACGTTACATGGCAGGCTCTGATAGGAGGAATATAATTCCTTGCCATTGGGATGAGGCTAATGAAAAACTCCAAGGACCCCTGTCCTTAAAGAGGCCTGTAACCTTCATTCCTGTGGGTGTTACCTGATTTCTTCAAGCGGATAAGATCTAAGTACAGCGGCTGCGATTACAGAACACAAGGGGTTAAAAACATTGCAACAAGGAAACTAGCCCTGCTTCAGGATTTCGTTAGCCCTGGGGATTCCCGAACAAACCCCAAAGAACCAGAACGAACTTTTCACATTTCAAGGAAATAACGGGCTGGCATCTTGCACCCCTTGCAAAAGGACTGCAATTTAAAAGGACATTATTTCTGTGTTTCTCGTTTCCTGGACAATTTATCCCGTTCCCTCATTTAAGTAAGTGTTTTATCAAGTGTATTCTGAGGTTGTCGTGTGTCTGTCTAATAAGGAAATAAATTACAATTTATTTTGCTCAACTTGTTTGCTCAATCGAGAATCCCCAAAATATAAAAAAATGTTGATAAGTTCTGTCCATCGTGACAGTTGGCCAGCGCCAGGAATGGTAGATTTTGGCAATTTAACAAGGGACAGTGTAATTGGGGAGGGGAATGTCACTGTAGGCAGGAGTTCAGCAGCTTTGGGGGGGTAGCCACACACATTAAAATGCTTTAAAAAGGGCAAGGGTGGATTTAGGAAGGGAGCAGGTGGAGAGACTGGGGCGAGGAGTAAAGACTCTGGTGAACATCAATGAGAATGCTGCAAGTAGGCTTCAAAAGTAGTTTCTGTTCCCCCCATTAGGGAGGATGAGGTTCCCCTGTGTAGGTGGAACCTGTACTTGCTGGAGAAGCATGGGGAAGTAGCAAGGGTAAATTGGAAAAAGAAGTGAGGGCCAGTAGGATGGCAGGCTTGTTTTCTCATCATCCATTGTCTTGATTCACTGTGTTTCCACTCAGGGTAGTTCTGAAGTAGGAGCCAGGGTCGTTTCATCTCATTCATCCCCTGTGATACCCGGAGGGGATGTAGGTGAACAATGGTATTGATGCCAGGGATGTCAGGGATATAATAAGGGGAGCGGGCCAGGAGCCTTGATGGCGAAAGTGGACATAGAGTTGACATTCCGATTCCTGCTCGTGAATCCAGCATGTTTCATATGTTAGTGTGTATGCTGGAGCACGAGTTCTTTGTGGATCTTTGCCTCCCAATGGTAAGCTCATGTTTTTATTTTGAGACTTCAGCTCATTCTTGGCATGGACATCTCTTGGTTAATAGTAGCAGAGCAATCTAGCAGGTATGGTTAATTGTGGTTTAATACTGTATGTTGTTGTTATAATAATGCTATGACCAGTTTATCCTTTCAAGAAGTTATGTGGTGTGGTTCTTTGGGACTTGGGGGGTGTCGGGTCCAAACATACTATGGAGCTACTATGCCAAGAACTCCTTGTTGGAATGGAAAAGCATGCTTCATCCTTTTCAATAGCGAGAACAATTGAGGGCCTTTACTACTGGTGCTTACTTAATAGGCACTTTCCTAACTTTAAACAACAAAGGGTGACAGTGTACGTCTTTATACACTTGACTATACACACAAACCTATTTACAGGACTCACAGTGAGGACCCCAGTCAGAACTCTGAAGTACCTGCTTCTAGAACATAAGGTGGAGCCATGTATATCCTCTATTCTCCCTTTAGTTACATCACTGGTCACACAACATCACATGAAGGGGGGGGTGGGGCAGGAGTAACCTGAATGAGCCCACACAGTTAACCCATTAATACTGATAACACCTTAGCTAAAATAGTTGTCCCCAAAGAGTTGGCTACATATGGTTAAGAGAAAGTAAGTTATTTTTACATAAAATATGCTATTTTAAACCAAGCAAAATGGTTGCTGAGTTGTACAATGGGAATTAGTGATTTTAAACCGCCATTACTTCTTGAGGGGAGGGGTGTTTGACTCGGTGGGAAGCATGGGATTTCCGGAGGTGAATCACATTAATTTCAGCTTCAGGGATCCCCTACTTTCTTAAATACTTGCCTCTAAAGGGACTGCTAGTAGAAGTTCATGCTGGGAAGCGTAAATGTTGGTTTAAAGGTTCAGCGTTCGTGGGTCAGTAGGAAGCCGCAATGTCCTCCCTTGTGGCATCCTATTCACTTAATATTTGCCCGTGGGATGTGGGACCTTTAAACAGATACGATATACTGGCATCCTCTTTTAGAGGTCGTAAGAAGGGGGGCCCAGATCTAAAATTAACATGGCTCAGCAGTGGAGACCCTCTGCTTCCCACCTAGTGGTAAAATATTAACATTTTAAAGGTATAGCTCCTCTTAGGTGTAGAAAAGATGCCGTGCACCAGATTGTAAATAGGTTCAATGTATATAGGATTACAAGAAAGCCTATAGCTCACAGTGGAGAATAAATAACCAAAGTGACTGGTAACTTAGTTTCCGTTGATAAAAGAAACAATGTTACATATAGTGATTGTGACGGTAGGGGCAGCCAGCCTAACAAAATAAAGGTGAAGCCCCGCTGGCTGTCCCCAAAATCGTGTGTAATGACTGCCTCTGTGAGGCTCATTTGGCCTGAATGTTATATGTTGTGTGTAACCTCTTCCAAAAGAGAGCTACTATGTGATACAGTATCTGGAAGGGGGAAAACTGGGTGCCTTGGGCAACTGGGATTGTGTATAAAGCACTTGTATTCATTGTGTTAGTGTTGTCCCCGCAGAGTTTGCAAGTCAGCAATGTGGCCTTAATGATTGCTTGTATTTTAATATTAATATTTGAACCAATTATATATTTATACTTATAATTCTTAGAAGTTCAGTATTCACGCTATATTATATACATATTTGTGACACTCATTCATTTATCATTTCCTATTCTTGATAATGGTTGTATTAATTCATTTGTGCTTTTGTATGTTGTGTCTAAACATGCAGCTTGACTCTCATGACTCACACATGGTTAATATGGTCTATGATTTTACTCTGTTTTGGATCATTAATCTGGTCCGTTATTTTGATGTGTCTCTAACATTACTTTTTTCTCGTTCCAGCTTACCAATGTTATTGAGACACATTTCATGTGTATTATATGTATTTTATTAGTTCTTATTTTCTTTAATACTGTTATTAAATGATTTTGCTATATGTATAAAATTGTGCACATTATTGTGAGCACCTGCAGTCTACTGTGATTGGACAGACACACCCACCTTGTGCGGCCAATCGCAAGTAGTTGCAAGGTTTAAATACCACCTTTACTATGGATCACATCCCTGATGAAGTAGACTAGCTCTACGAAATGCGTTGGATAGACATAGGACTTTGTCCCTATTGACTCCATACACACCGTTACTGCTACCCGTGCTTGCGGCTTCTCTTTGGCACATTGACAGTTCGCTGGTTGGTCGCTATCAGTGATGCAATCTGGTAACGTCTTTGGCCGTCGCTCAACACATTAGGAGACCATGGCTTGCATCGAGGGCAATTCGTTTCTCAGCCGTAAGTGGGGGAGTTGTATTATCGCAACTACGGACACGTCAGACCTCCACGGACTGAATAGCAGCTGTTGACGTCACATGCGGTGATGCCGTCTGGGAGGTTGTTTGAAATAAAGACCCCTACACTCACCTGGCCCAGGAGACAATGGCGGTGGTCATGTACAACGTGTGAGACAGCTGCGTGCTGTTGTGGTAACATGTACCCTTAACATGAAATGCCTAAAAGATTTTATCTGATGTACGTACAATATTTACCTGCTTCACTATAGCACAATATATTATTTACTACACTATGAGAATTGAGAGCTGTCTCATTTTGTCTTAGATGCTGTTAACCTGCCATTGTAATTTTCTAACTTTTGATATGAACAGACAGACAGTGGAATAATTACTATGGGGAAAAGTTGGGCCAGTAAGGCTTATCTTTCTGATTACCTTTCCTGAGTTAAAGTTTTATAAATGATTCAAAGGCTTATCTAGTAAGTGTCTAAAATGAGATGTTTACTGCATGTGAAACCGTACATATCCCAGAATCCCCCCGAAAGTGGGTCAATGTAACCTATTATGAGTCTGCATCTCCATGAATGCCTCATCTAGGGAGCTGCACTAGACAACTAGGGTCATAGAATGCAGCAAAAATTGTCTGATAAAAGGAGAAGAGTCCACAGGGGACATATAAATCATTTTTCATAAAGCTTAGGTGTTTGCTTACACTCGGTACTGGCATATTAATGGGCAGAAACGTGAGTCAACCTTCCAACTCACGTCATTATAAAAATGTTCTGGAGACACCCACATTACTGCTGAATAAAACTTATTTTAAGGGATGTCAATTTAAATTTAGGATGAATCACGACACCCTGCTGCCTCCCACACATACATGAATTTGATCATTTTGTTTTTTTATCTCCACGTGAACTGTCTATCAAGAGTTTTTTTTTTACCTTATAAGCTGATCATCCTGGAAGCTAAATACAATACATATCATATCGTTTTTTTTTTTTTTTTTACTTCTTAGGACTGATAACAGGTTCTAAGATTGAGTATTTGAATATAATGAACTAAAGAATATATTTTCTCTATAAATCACTGAATAGTGTATCATGCGACTCGTTATTTGAACCAGCAGTCAGCTCTACTCACCATAAACAATACTATACCATTATACAAAGTCCTATTGCTGCTTTTTTTTTTTTTTAACAATTCCACCCTTTTAAATTCTCCAGTTAGAAGGAGAATGAGTGACTCAGTGCGTAAAGACACATACTGTAAACAATGATACTGAGTTTGAATCGGGGGAGCCTGGCTCATTTCCTGGTGTCAGCGCCTAGTGACCTTGGGCAAGTCAATTTTTCTCCCTGTGTCTCAGAAAAAAAATCATAGATTGTAAGCTCTATGGGGCAGGGATGTGTCTGTAAAAATGTCTATATGATACTGTATTTGTGAAATACAGTTATTATAGAGCTATTCACAAGATATCATTTACATGTTTAGGAGGCTATAATGGCTGCTGTCATCACATTTATTAGGACAAGAGGGGTTTTCAAAGTAAGGAAAAAGGTGAAAACTCATTAAAAAAAAGATTTGAAAAACATGTTTCGAGGATAAAATAGAAAAATTATAATTTTTCAGCAAATAATGAGGGATTATTTGTCAGCTAGATGTTTTTAACAGAGAACATTTCAAAGGCATATGTATGATTTTATAATATTTTATTAGACTTTGCATTGCACATGGTTTACTTGGCTGCATTATTTGTGCTCATATTATTTAATAATAATGCACAGCATGTAAAAGAAAAACAACACCCCTTCCAGGAGGCACGGCAATCACTCAAAATTAGAAATCTGTCAAAATGCCTGGAGGACATCAAAAGTGCAGGGCCTCAAATAAAAACTCAAATATCTTAGGATCTGGGGCTTCAGGAGACTGTGAATTGACTTTGTAGGCCCAACCAGGTTCAGGTACCATAAAATATTTACAGTATACACAAAAAAATGGGGAATTACTGCTTTAAAGAGCTGTCCTACAACATACAATAATAACTATCCAACAAACCAAAGGCCCCGTTTCATTAAAGGTACACTCTCATAGTTTGACATTAGACAAAGCAGGTTATGTTGTACTTACCCCAAAAGTGTAGATTTAGCTTTATTGGATTTTAAACTATTGCTTAATTATTTGGTGTAAATTTGAAATGATAAGTGACGAGCCTTATTAGAGTTATTTAAAATTAGAATACTGTAGTGTAAGAAACTCCTGCAAGTTTACTTCTAATTAGATGGCTGAACCAGAAGTAGTATTAAAAGTCTTAACATTATATTAGTCATTGATGAGAATGTGAAGTTATATGAGCTGATAGATAGCCTTAATACTGTATGTCAATAGATCAAAGCTCAATATGCTCTCTACGGGGGGCATTCTACATAATCCAGTGTGGTTGTTTGGGCCCTCTTTGGCCTAAAAATTCAATTAGCTTCAACTAAGATTTTTTTTTTTTTTTAAACATCCCGAATAGCCATATAAGCCTACATAGAATAAAACCCTAAAGCTCAATAAGCTGTAAAGCCATATTACCTGTACATCTGAATGGAGCTGAACTCTTCCCAAGTATGAGAATGATGTATTCAATCACAGCATTATGAATAAGATAAGAATAAGGCGGTGGACTTCTGATCTTCACCAACAATATTTAGCATCATTGCAATGATATATTGAGGCAGAGATCCCCTCAAGATCTGTTCCATACGCATTTGGTCAAGGTTCTAGACCCTATCACCAAGACGTTATGCAACAGCTTGTCTTGTCTACAATGCAGTGTTATATAAGTTTGTTTTGGGCGCAAGTTAATTGCAGGTGAACAGAGCCTGTCCGTGGCCAAATCGCGACTACCCCACATAAGCCGTCCCTCTCTCTGTGTCTCCCTGCACAGCTCTAACAGCTGATCTCACTATCTTTAATATTATTTTTAGTATATAGGATTGTGCAGGAAATATCCGCAGCTGAACCGCATTCATTTCAGGTCTGGGGACCCCTGCTTCCCAATGTACCAACCTACATATTAGGTGCCAATATCTCCTGCAAGTTTAAATGTTCCACGTCACGGCCCAAGTGACCGGGACATTTAAACTTGCAAGAGATACCGGCACCCAATGTTGAGGCCTGTACCAGAGGAAGCAGAGGGTCCCCAGACCTGAAATGAATGCGATTCAGCTCCGGAGACAACCTTCTTTAATCCAACGGTATTTTCCAACAATAAAATAAAAACAGAGCTTCATTACCCTTGGGCAGGCCTCCACACATGCGGCCCAGCCGGCCTCCATGACATCGCGGCGTACCATTGCCATGGCAATGCAGCGTCATTTGATACTGCACGGCCATTTTTGTAGGGGAGAAGACAGAGATCGCCACATCACGCCACTGGACCCCCCCCGCCGCAGGTAAGAGTCGTGAGGGGGGGGGGGAAGGTAGTTTGGAGGGAGTTTTATTTTTTATAACCCCGGAAATTAGATAATTTGAATGAAAGTGCGGCCCGAATCTGTTTTCCTTGGAGAAGTTTGACCCATCTCACTTTACAAGTTGTGCAGGCCTGCCTTAGGGGCTAACCGCTAAGGTAATGAACGGGTTAACCCTCTCGCTCCCCGCGGGACCCCTAGCCACCTTCCCCAGGGGCAACTTACCCCTTCACCCACAGTCCCCCCACCACCACCACACACAGTAATGGCATAAGCTCTATTAGCCAGATCTAGCTAAACTAAATAACAGTATGTAGTACTTACCCCTGCTAGGATGAACACCATCCTCAACCTCATCCTCCTCAGTGGCACCAACACAAAACAAAAGCAGAGCTTTGATAAAATAATAGTCTAACCGCTAATGTAATGAAGGGGTTACCTCTCCCATTGCCCCCTAGGTGGCCAAACCATCCTTACCTGGGCAATTATCCCTTCTCCCCCTTCTATCACACACACAAATGGTCAAAAGGCCTATTAGCCGTATGTGGCTAATACTGCTTTTGCCCATTTTTGAAGATTAAAAAAATACACATTACAAAATACCATAAAAAACAGTATACAGTATACATTTCAATAAAATCAAATAGGCATCAAATCCATTGATTATCACTGTCATTATTCATGCCCTCAATGAGGCACAGATAGTCACATTAGCAATCAATGGGCATCCTACTACCCTCATCACCCACCCCATCTACCCCCAACAACCCTCCACCCCCCCCCCCCACCACCACCACACACACAAATGGGCAATAGCCCTATTAGCCAGATCTGGCTAAAAGCACTTTGCCCGTTCAAACCTATTCACCCCTGCCAGGATGAAGGTAGTCCTCATCCTCTTCAGTGGCACCAACATTTAAAACACTATCTACTGGCTAGTAACCCCTTAATTACCTTAGCAGGTTGTAACCGCTATGGTAATTAAGGGGTAATCCCATTCTGCAACTACCTCAGGAGGCCTAACCCTCCTCGGTGCAACTACCCCCTTCAATGATCCTCCACTGCTTGAAGAGAAGTCACCGGTGAGTAGATCTTTTTTTCTTCTTTCTTTTCTTCTTCTTTTCGTCTCCTTCCTGTCAAATGAAATGTGACACGCCTTATACAGGGTGACCTGATGTCCCGGTTTAGCCGGGACAGTCCCGGTTTTTCCATGTGCTGTCCCAGTTTACAATTAATTAGCAAAATGTCCCGGTTTTTACTTGGGGTCCCGGTTTTTGGAGTTGCGAGGAGCAGAGGATGTCGATTGCGGAGAGCGCTGGCTGCCCTCCCAGGTGTCTCGTTGTCATGGCAATGGGGTGCGTCACATGATGTAATTTGTTTTATAAATAATTTTTTAATGTGTCCCGGTTTTTCATTTGGAAAATCTGGTCACCCTAGCTTTATATAACACATGTAACATGGTTATCCCATAATACCTCTCTTTCCCACATAGTGTATCTGTTATGTAAGCCCCTAATATGTTCAGGGCATTAACAGGTTAATCAATGCGCCAGTGCCCCCCCCCTTATGTTCCACTTGTAAGCAAGGTGGTACAGTCCATGAGCCCGCCCCTTCCAGAGACTTCCAAGTGGGAGTAGCAAATTTAGTCAGTCTTGTGCTGGGAGGAGAAGAGAGCACGTCAGTCTTCCCCATCGAGGGAAAGCATGCCCACCCAAACGCTCAGGCCTGGGGACCAGTAAGACTAATTTCCCCCTACTACCGGGGTATGCACCCTCCAGGAGTCTGGGACTTAAGAGATTCCATTCTGCTGCAATGAAGAGCTGCCGTGATGCACAATAAACGCTGTTTATTATACCTCTGCTTGGGTCTCAGTTCCAGGGCAGGAGGGGTAAGAGGTGTTGTGGTGGGAGCTGATGTCCTGCAACTCAGGAGCCCATCACAACTGGAGGCGCTGACGTACCAACAATGGAACCCAGAGATCACCATAAGCCTGTCCTGGTCTCACTACCATCATACAGATGACTCAGTATTTCCTGGAGCCTAACAGGTACCGCACCACACACATTAGTAACAGCAGTGGATCTCCCAGAGGGGGGGGGGGGACAGTGTTACAGACATACTGTATATACAAATACCTTCCCAAGCTCCTCCGTTTTGGGTGCTGTTATCTCCTGCAATTTAAAATGTCCCAGTCACGTTTGCCGTGAAACAGGACATTTAAACTTTCAGGAGATACGGCACCCGATACGGAGGCCTGTACCTCAGGAAGCAGGGGTCCCCGGACCTGAAATGAATGTGGTTCAGCTACGGAGCCCTCCTGCTTCAATCCTATGTACTATAAATAATAATAATAAATAGTAAGATTGGCTGTAAGAGCTCTGCTCTCTCTGAGCCGCTCTTCCAGACTGGTAGAGGCCTGGTTGGATTAACACAGCGAGACCCCCACTGCGTTAATCTTTCTGGAAAATTCCCCCTGCGCTGGGCCATGATCATGCTTTGCTGCGATCACGGCCGCACTTGGGCCGTGAACCACCCACTCTAAGTCATGCACGGGGGGAACTTGGATCGTGTTACATCTCTATATACAGTACATTGATATTTCTCTCCCTCCTGAAGGCTGCCTCAGAATTTTAGGAGAAGGTAAAAATCACTTCCAGCATAGGTCTCTGTTGCCTAAAAGTATCTGTAAACCTGGGACTGAGATCTAATCTGATATTAGGAGATATTTTTAAATTCTTTACCACTGGATGTTACTTGTCCAAATAATCTTATGTTTTGCATTTTGTGAGACATTTGGAGTATACTGTACAAAATGATGGTAATTGTGCTTTCCCCTTATCATATCACATCAACATTCCTCAGCGACAGTATCTGACATTCGAATGCAACATATATTGGCGTTAACCAGAGTGATGAATAAAATATATTATAAAGACACCAGTGGCTCATAAACTCCCATATGTTGCCTTTTAAAAATCCATCTTAAACTTTTTTTTGTTCACAGAAAAAAGTGGAATAGAATTTATTGCATATGGTTTCTATGTTACAATATCTTTGTCTTCCATTAAAACTTTCTATTCTTCCTGACAGACGTAACTCACAACATTGCAGCTTTTAACTTAAAGCATAATTCCTTAGCAACCAAAAAATAAACCATAGACGGTAGTGTACATTAAAAAGTCATAGATAGAAATGACAATTACGTGAAATTGATAATGTAACTAAATATTAATTCTTTGTCCATTCGATTTTTCCATAATATAAACTCTTCCTTTTGTGTATTTGAATAATGACCCTTTTCTAGGGCTGTTTTTCATTAACACGTGGACTCTCTCTCTGTTGCTGTGAGATTTACAGGATATCAGTTGTCTAAAGCAACATTATTTTATCCCGCAAGGTAACCATAATATTTTGTGTGTGAAAAAAATCCCTTGCAATCACTAGAAACAGATAGGCAGACAATTGTTTGGACTGCACGATACAGGCATTAGATGAAAAACAATCTAGCTACAGTGGATTATGGGATAAATGTTAAATTGTACCCTCTTAAATTTAACCACATTCAAGAAAAAAAAATGAACTTATACATTTATTCTATTGGATACAGATGCTAACATAATTGTTTTGGTTATCCACATTTTTACTTCTAATCTCTCTATTTTTATCTTCCTAATAGAGTGACTTAATTATTGCATTGCTGTGCAAGAGACTGGTTGATACCACAGAGTTGTTCATTATCATTATCAAGACAATTTTTAGCTGTGGAAGAAAATCACTTATTATGGATTCATCTTTGCAGTTTGTTAGTCCTTAAGAGGTTGTTTTGTTGGAGTTCAAAAATCAATTGCAATTAAATATGAACTAAAACATTGTTTTTACTTACTGTATTAACTTGTTTGGCTTGCGACTAGTGATGTGCATACTTTTTACCCTAGTCCACGAACCAGGCAAAATTGGACCTTTTTTAAATCTAGAAAATTTGAAAATTGGAATAATCAAAGTATATTGTAATTAACTTAAATTACATTAAAATACTTGTCGAATAACTTTTAATTCTGCTTTGAAGCTGCGATTCATTGGCGAAACAGCAAATTATGGTTGAAATGAACTTTTAGGGAGTTATTGTTTATCCTGAAGCAGATCATTGAGTTCAATATGGAATATCATCTAAATAATGCCCAATCGGTCATTTTGGCCGATATAGACTATCTCCTTAGTCCTGAAAAGTTCTGTGAACTGGTTTGCCGGGAATCGATTTTGGTAAAACAAATTGCTAAAAATTATGCTTACGTCCTGATTTGGAAATTAAATTCATATTTTTCCTGTTTCACCTATAGATCTCCACATTTCATATGGTCTCAAGAGACTGTTCTTGGTTGTCTTCCTGAAACCAACACTCCAATCATGAGAGATGTAACATAACATAATTGGAGACAGAAAAGCTTTATTAGAAGCACTGTACAATTTATTTATAATTTAGAACAAACATTTAAAAAAAAAAAAGTTTCCTCATTATAGAAAAAGGGAATTTAAAACATAACCCCTTTATGGCATTGCTTTTTTGGACCCATCTTATGGCAGAGATGTTAACATAGAATTAAATAGAGATAAACAAGCTCAGATTGCTCAAAATACGAGCCCCCCTGAACTTCTGCGGTTTGGAAGGAGCTGAACATGAGCACAAAGGGGAGACAAGGCAAAACCTTGCTCCCGCTTTCGGCTCGGGCTCGAGTGAAATGCAGCGAGAATGCTAATTCTTTCAGCATTTCTCCCTAACTCTTTCACTACCACATACCAATGTGATATATCTTTATAATATATATATATATATATATATATATATATATATATATATATATATATATATGTATATATATCTTTGTGTGTACGGTATGTCTATATGTACACACACTTCTAAAGTATATATATATATATATATATATACACACACACACAAAAGACTAACAAGATCCCTGAATAGCACTCAAATAAACCTACTTAAGCACATACATGGGACTCGTCCTGTTCTAAACCTTGTTGCATTACATAAGAGCCACAGGGGGTGCACCAAATAATTCACGTCTTGCTAAATGAATAATGAAGGAGTGCAGCCATCGGGAACACTCTACGCGTTTCACCCTATAGGTGAGCTTCATCCCGGAGTGCTAAAAGTTAGTTGAGAGGTAGTAAAATGTATACTCAGGCGTCACCTCCCTGAGCTCCCAACCAATTGCAGAGAAGAACAGGATCTTCGACATTCTTTCTTTAATCTGTCTTTAACTATTTTAGTTATTGTTCATTGGTTGGTTTATTATTTTGGTCTATAAGTGGAGTTTTATAGTCATTTGTTTACAGATGTTTTGTATACATGTATGCTAAAAAAAAAATCTTGCTAATTATTGAGATTTGCTGCCATCAGTGTTTGTATGTTGTTATTTTTTGGTTCTAGTTTGAATTAATTATGATGTTATTATTATTATATTCTTGGATCTGGTCTTTCTAGCCTTTGTTTGTATGTGTATATATATATATATATATATCCATTTTAATATAACCATTTTTACTGTGCAGCATGCTGAACTTGTGAATATATATATATATATATATATATATATATATATATATATATATATATATATATATATGTGAGTGAATATATATATATATAAAGACATACTATATAAATAAATGAATAATAAATAAATAAATATATATATATATATATAAAGACATGCTATATAAATAAAGACATACAATACAATATATATATATATATATATATATATATATATATATATATATATATATATATATATATATATTGTATTGTATGTCTTTATTTATATAGCGCCATAAATGTATATAGCGCTTCACAGTAGTAATACATATCATATAAATAACAAATAATATAAATAACAGGTCATGGGAATAAGTGCTTCAGACATAAAAGTAACATTAAGGAAGAGGGGTCCCTGCTTCGAGGAGCTTACAATCTAGTTGGTAGGTAGGGAGACAGCAGGAGGGAATTCTAGTAAGTGCGTCTGCAGGGGACCAAGCTTTATGTATCATGTGTCCAGGATTATCCAGTGCTATTCATATGCTTCTTTAAGCAGATGTGTCTTAAGGTGGGTCTTAAAGGTGGATAGAGAGGGTGCTAGTCGGGTATTAAGGGAAGGGCATTCTAGAGGTGCATGGCAGAAAGTGATAAAGGTTTAAGGTGGGAGAGAGCTTTAGATACAAAGGGGATAGAAAGAAGACATCCTTGAGAAGAACGCAAGAGTCAGGATGGTGCATAGCGAGAAATTAGGGCTGAGATGTAAGGAGGGGCAGAAGAATGTAAAGCTTTAAAAGTGAGGAGAAGAATGGAGTGTGAGATGCAGGATTTGATCCGAAGCCAGGAGAGGGATTTCATGAGGAGAGATGCGGAGACAGATCTAGGAAAGAGTAGAGTGATTCTGGCAGCAGCGTTTAGGATAGATTGTAGAGGAGACAGGTGAGAGGCAGGAAGGCCGGACAGCAGGAGGTTGCTGTAATCGAGACGTGAGAGAATGAGGGCCTGAGTCAGAGTTTTAGCAGTCGAGTAACAGAGGAAAGGGCGTATGTTTGTGATATTGCAGAGGAAAAGCGACAAGTTTTAGAAACGTTTTGAATACGAGAGGAGAATGAGAATGTGCATCCCTGAGGAAGGTCACATTCTGCTGACCGACATGTTGGATGCAGTGCCATGTATTGTTAATATGAATACAGTTGTTCTACTTACCTGACCTCTCTATGTGCTGTCTCTGTTTTCCGGATCCACGTCTAGTAAATATTTGATATATATATATATATATATATATATATATATATATATATATATATATATATATATATATATATATATATATATATATAAACCATAATACTGAGTTAAGTTATGGTGAGTAAAAAAAGTGACAAAAACCCTCCACAGGAAAGCAAATATGCAAATATAGCTGTATGCTCATCTGCATGTCTTAGGCAGGTCTGCAACCCCGCCTTTCCCCATTATCACCCAGCATACAGCACTTCCACTGCAGCAAGGGACCATGCAGCAAGCTTAAGCCTATAGGGAACCATGTTAAAAATGGTTATTGAGGCAAAAAGTGACACTGTGTGCTCATTTGCATGTCATTTCCCAGAATCCCTTGCTGCAGTGGAAGTGCTGTATGCTGGGTGATAATGGGGAAAGGCGGGGTTGCAGACCTGCCTAAGACATGCAGATGAGCATACAGTTATATTTGCATATTTGCTTTCCTGTGGAGGGTTTTTGTCACTTTTTTTACTCACCATAACTTAACTCAGTATTATGGTTTAGCCTATCCCATAGCCTCTCTTGCATTCCCAGTAAAATCAACCCCACACTGATGAGACCCATCAAGGTCGAAACAGCTGTCTGTGGGTGGTTTTCTGGGTATGCACCTTAACCCTGGCTGTGCTCAAAGCTGTGACCATGCAGCAAGCTTAAGCCTATAGGGAACCATGTTAAAAATGGTTATTGAGGCAAAAAGTGACACTGTGTGCTCATTTGCATGTCATTTCCCAGAATCCCTTGCTGCAGTTGAAGTGCTGTATGCTGGGTGATAATGGGGAAAGGTGGGGTTGCAGACCTGCCTAAGACATGCAGATGAGCATACAGCTATATTTGCATATATATATATATATATATATATATATATATATATATATATATATATATATATATATATATAGATAGTGTGACGACTCAGGAGATTCCTTCACTCCTTCCTCTCCATCTCTCCCATCTCCCGTTATCCTTTCTGCCCCTTCCCACTCCTCTTCTTCACCGTCTACCTCTCTCCCCTTGTGGCAGCGCGTTCCCCGCAGGTCTCACGTACCCACGCGTTCCCGCAGCCCCTGCTGTAATCCTCCCCACTCCCTCTCCCCCGCGTTAGCTCCTTTACCTTCCCCTGTGGTGCCATCCGTCCTGTTGCCTCCTCCGCACCTGGTGACGCGTCCTGTGCGCGCGCCCCCTCAGCCCCTCCAACAGTTCCTCGACAACAGTACGGCGTGCGCCAATAGTTGTCATGTTGCGCCGAATGCATTATTTTCCATAGATAATTAGGTTTTTGTGTTAAAACCAGCATTGAGGCTATATATATATATATATATACTGTATATATATATATACAGTGGTTGACAAATCACCAAAAAATCTACTCGCCACACAAAAAAATCTACTCGCCACCTAGTACCAAACGTGTGCTGCTTGGGCCAATATTTACTCGCCCGGGGGTTAAATCCACTCGCCCGGGGCGAGCAAATGTATAGGTTTGTCGAACACTGTATATATATATATATATATATATATATATATATATATATATATATATATATATATATATATATAAATTAGAGAGAGAGAGAGAGAGAGACAAAAAAAAATCGCACTCAGTGTAGTAAAGTTAAAAATAATTATGGAACTGGATAAAATGTAAACTGCGCACTCACACAAATCAGGATTGATAGCATGTATGAGATAGTTACTCAATCGCCAACAATAACAGCAGGGTTCCTGCAGAGCCTCCGGTGCAGATCCGATGTCTCATTCCCGTGTTAGGGGGGGTGGCGGTTGTAACAAACACTCCGTGTACTGGATTTAGAATTTGCGCACCGTGCTCTTCCCCCTCCGGTCCCTCTACTGACAGATGCTTGTCCTCGGCTGTCAGGACCTCCAACTGCTCATAACATCACGGGGCTCTCTGGATCAGCTGTATCTTCTCCCAGAATGAAATCACTGCTGTTGTTGACCTCCCTGGTGGAAAAGGGCTATGCGTTCCCGTTTGTATGTTCGTGCTTGCAGTATAATAAAAACTGGCAATGTTTGCACTCCAAAAACACACCTCATATGTATATATATTGTAATGCCTCAGCCATGTTACGGGGTCTTGTAAGGTAAGGTAGTAAACTATATTTTATTATACAGGGTTTATTTTACAAGGAATAAACAACACAGTAATAGGTCCACTGTCCTTTTAAGAAAGCAAATCATAAAATAAAGACCTACTCCAGGAGACTGACTCACATCATAAACCTCTCTACGTCGCTGGCTCCCAGCTTTAAATAACCCACCCGTTAGCAACAATATTAACAGTTCTTATGCACCCAAATATACATTATTTAGTCTTTATGTGTTTTTAGGACTTGGTCCAATGAGATTACAGTAAATCCCTCTGGATCCAATGTCCTGGATAGGACAGCCCTGCTTCCACATTAAACTCACATCCTTGTTTCTTCCTGGATGTGCAACCAAGGCAGTTCCAGCAGGCTTTGCAACCACCGTCCAGCAGGCCTAGGGGACTGTGCCAGCCAGCTTCCTCCTGTCTTGGGAGAAGTCTCTCTCTTTCCCCTCTCTGGGGAAAGCAATCTTAATGTGTGCAGCTCTTTGCCTGCCTTTTACACCTCCTGTTGAAACCGGAGTGCTGCTTTTTTTATTTGTTGCACCAACAACAAGCCTCACCAGGGTAGTTTAACCCCCTGTAGAATGGAAAGCATACTAGCTGCAGCACTCCAGCCCATACAGAGACAGTGACAGTATCACAATACGTATTATAAAGAAACAAACCATAACTAGAAATATTTAATAAGTATTTATTAATTACAATGTTACAAGAGACCTCAGTTGAATTTAGTTTAATTCATTGAATTAATATGTAATTCATATTTATAAAACTCCTTATGAATATTAGTTAAGTAAAACTTCACCTTATTTATTGATTTATTTTATATTTAGCCAAAATCCAAAACAAGAGCCAATGGATTTTACGGAAAACCAGATCCAGAACCAAAACCCCAAAATGTTTGAGAGGCAAAAGCACAAAGAGTCAAGGGTATGTCTCTATAATTCAGTACCACAATTATCACTGTGAATACATACTTATGTAATTATCCATTTCACTGCCAGAGGAGGGCCTGCAATGCATTGCTCTGCAGTGCTTGGTACGCAGATTTGCACGTTCGGACACAAATCGCCTCTGCAGCTCTGCCTCAATGCAAGTTGCCACCGGTACTACTCACCACTGGACACCTCACCAATTAACATCTCAACGACGATTGAATCTCCCTACCAGTCACCACCATCTTTAAAGGTCAGGTCCACTTGGATCTCCTCGACGGCTGCTGCCATGTTTAAAGGTCCTCATCCTCAGGGCAACTGGCGCGGCCGCTGCTCCAACACCATTTGTGAGAGCGCCCATGCTTGTGCCAAACAGGACACTCGATGTGCACGCCAACAGCCAGGACACATTATTTAATTTCCCAAGGGACATGTAAAAATGTATCCTGCTGCACGCACGGAGGCGCTCACAAGTGGCTGCACAAGGTTCCCTGTGACTGATAACCTTTAAAGATGGCAGCCGGAAAGGAGATCTGAGCGGACCTTTAAAGATGACGGTGGCCAGCGGGAGATCAGATGGGCAGCGAGATGTTCAGTGGCGAGGTGCCCTACGGTAAGGTGTCCTGCGGTCAGTTATCCCAAAGGTGACTTGTGTTGCGGCGTAATGCTGGCGGTGATTTGGTTGTGGCGACATGGCTGCAGCCAAACGTCCTAGATTGTTTGGTTGGCCCCTCTGGCAGCGAAGGGGCTTATCTGTATGAGGTGGGAAACTTGGAATAATAAAATATTTTCCTTCATTGGGAAAGTCTGAAAAATAATAACAGAAATGATGATGATTTTCTTCTGCTAAAGTGTGTATTCTGATTCACCATCAGTAGCCAAAACATGGCCTCATCTGTAAATTGAGTTGTTAAGTCAATAATGCTTATATAAGAACCACTTTAATTTCCTTTGTTTCTACTTCATGTGTTTTTGTGCAACAGGAACATAATATTTTTAAGCAAAAATGTATGTTGATAAAAGCTTGCACCTAAAACGCTTGTCAGTCAACTTTCTCCTTGCTACTGTTGTGCAAATGTGTCCAAAAGAGATTCGCTATTTTTTTCCTACATATTGTAGTTGATACATTTTGCATTGGATGAAAATGAGCAAACATTTTGCAACATTGACACATTTCTACCCAGAATGCAGTTTCACCAAGCCATTTTAATTCAGAACAATATACAAAGAAAGCGCTATCAATGTGGTGGTCTATAATAAACTAAATAACTAAATATAAGATTGCTGCATGAAAGAGGAACTGTTCCCAGTTCTAGGTGAAAGTGCCCAGGAAAAAATCAGCGCATCTCAAAAAAATAAAGAGAAAGAAAAAACAATAGTGAAGCAATTTCACAAGGCTCTTGATGAAGCAAAGGTGAGATATGCACTTACATGAAAGTGCCTGGGTCAAGGCACTTAAAGGTATCTTTTCCTCCTTTCCTCCACACAGGATGGCAAGGAAAAAACATTCCTCCTTGAAAAGGTACAAAAAAGGCTTCTTTATATACAAAAAACATTCCCCTGAGGAAGCAGGAACCACCTGCGACACAGGCTTGGTCACGGGGGACCAGAAAGAGTGCAACAACCAAGAAACCGAAGTGACGCCATACACAGGCTGGAACGGCGAGGACGGTCGCTGAAACTGGGGGGGAGTGAGAAGACTCATCAGCTGGCTCAGTTTTTATGTTTGACTCTGACTTAGGAGTTGTACCTTGTTTTTATATATAAAGAAGCCTTTATTACCTTTCCAAAGAGCTATGTTTTTTCCTTCAAAAGCCATCCTGTGTGGAGAAATGGAGGAAAATATTTTAAATCCAGACCCTGAAACTGGGCTTTTTCTAGAGAGAAGAGAGATAAATACCTCCCAAAACAATCATCTATACAACATGTAGACAGATGCATGTAAAAACACCTGAGATACCTGAGAAATATGCTTGTTTAATTTGTCCATATTTTCATTTAAATATTTCCACTAAATGCCTTCCTCAATCTACATAGCACTGTTATCACAGCCAAGTTCTCACAGTGTAAAAGCAATAAATATTTGATTTTAATTTTCTTATGTCTCCTGTACTGTGAGAACCTGGCTGTGAAGTGTGCTTCATGGTAGTTTTTACTGGTTGCCACAATAGCGATTTGTTAACAAAAATTATTCTGCTAGGATGCAAAAGATTGATGCCTATTTTCAGATTTTCACATAGCGTTCCTTAACCACAAAAGTTGGAAAACACTGCAGTAGATGTTGAAGCTCTCTAAGGTTTGGTAGGAGATCACCACACCCTGGAAGGAACACATTGCATGCCTGTGTGGGTGTTCTCCCTATAAATATTAAATACAATTTTCCCTTTTAATGGCATTAAAAATGGTGCTAACTAAGGTCAAGTCAAAATATTTCAGATAAGGTTAAGGTCCCTGTTGCAGGGTACATGCAACTACACACGCGGGTTTCTTGACAAGGCTTATTTATTTAGCCTTAAAAGATATACAGCACACAAAAACAAAAATAGCTTTTCATCAGCAAACAAAAAGAAAACTGGCTTTTTCTTCAGCAGACAAAACAAAACAGTTTCTCTTTAGCAGACAGTGTAAAAATCAGGCTTTTCTATGCAGGAGACAGACAGTTCATAATTCATGTACTTTGATAACAGACCTTGTTTCAGTAATCTCTTCAGTAGCTTACTCCTCTCTCCTCAACAGCCAGCACCATGTGTCTACAGCCTGGGTTTTTAACACACCTTGATTAGGTAGCTGGGATCCAACTAATTGTCCTGAGGTTTCCAGCTGAAGTTAACCTAGTCAGTGCTGCACTGCAGACTAGACATAGGTTTTCCAGGCATATAGCTGGTGGCTTTTATTTACCCTGTCACAGTCCCCTTGAATAAAGTATATGATTTAATTGCTTACATCTTTTGTACCATACTGCAGCGGTGCGCAAACTGGGGGCATGCACCCCTGGGGGAAGCAAAATTGTTTAGGGGGCGCAGGCGGCGGGCGAACCCTGGTTCTGGCAGATGCCAAAACATGCTGTGCGCGGGCGAGCGCACGGATAGGCGCACAGGCAGACAGGTGCACGGACAGATGCGCAGACAGATTCACAGGCAAGGGGGGGCACACGGACAGGCAGGGGGGCACATAGATAGACGGGGGGCACGGACTGGCAGGGAGGCGCATGGTCGGGTTCTGATGGCCAACATCATGGTGCACGCGGGGGCTGCGGAGGCACGGCGGCTGAAGTGAAATGAGACAGTGGGGAGGAGAACGCCCCAGCGCAGTGACATCACACGTCCTTCCTTCCGTGTCTGCCCTGCAAAGCACTCTGGACCTGCTCTACTCCACTCTCTACTGGATTCCTGGGACCCTCTGCAAAGCTGACAAGTGAAAGTTTAGGCTGCAACTGTCAATGATGCTATGAATGTAATAAAATAATTTAAAAAAAGTAAAAACAAAACAACATTTAAAACGTAAATAAATAAATAAATAAATAATACATAATACTGGTAGGAAGGAAGGGGATGACACTGGGGAAAGCAAATGGGAGAAGGAAAAAAGGGAGGGAAAGGGAAAAAAGGGGGGGGAGGGATGTAGCAAAGAGATGGACGAATGCCCCCCCAAATGGATTGCCTTTGTGCACCAGAAAATAAACATATTACCAGATACCAGCAAGCAATGAAATAAACAGATAGTGCCTGTGCACACTCCTGCAGCCCAAGAGATTGTAGACGTGTGGCGGACGCGTAACAAAGCTGGTTCACCCTCATTGGCTGAACCAGCTCACGTGCGCTGACGTCATGTGATTTTGATTACATCAGGCGGGGGGCCCCAAGAAATTTCAAGGATGAAAAGGGGGGTTCGGCATAAAAAGTTTGCTCACCCCTGGCATACTGAATGGCTTCAAGATTTTCCATAACAATAATATGAATAATATTACTATGCTTTTCCATGCAATGCACTGTAAATAAAGTTTTGCATTCACCATAAACTTACAATCTGACATTTGGTGCCTAAGGCACATGGAGATAAAGGGATTTGCCCAAGAGCTGACAGTGGGATCCACACGGGGCTCAGCTAGGTGAAGTGCAGTGACAAGGCTGTGACATTACCAGTGATATACTCTTTTATTTGCATTTCTTGAATGGCAGATACGCAAGATCAAATCCTGTGATTTGGAGCCGCGATGTGAATCTCGGAGTCAGGGCCGCCAACAGAAATCATGGGGCCCGGGACAAATGAAAGGAGCAGGCCCCTGGGTGGCTGAGTGGGTGGGTGGATGACTGGGTGGGTGAATGACAGTAGAAGGACAGTTGGGTGAATGACGGTGGGTGGGTGAATGACGGTGGGTGGGTGAATGATGGTTGGTGGGTGAATGACGGTTGAATGACGGTGGGTGGGTTGGTGGTTGAATGACAGTGGGTGGGTGGGTGGGTGGGTGGTTTAATGACAGTGGGTGGGTGGGTGTGATGTTGAATGACAGTGGGTGGGTGGGTGGTTGAATGACAGTGGGTGGGTGAATGACAGTGGGTGGGTTGAATGACAGTGGGTGGGTGGGTGAATGA
Organism: Ascaphus truei; assembly: GCF_040206685.1. Lineage (NCBI taxonomy): Eukaryota > Metazoa > Chordata > Amphibia > Anura > Ascaphidae > Ascaphus > Ascaphus truei. The sequence goes on from NC_134484.1 coordinate 325,566,895, forward strand.
CAGTTGAATCACAGTTTGAATGGCAGTGGGTGGGTGGGTGAATGACATTGGGTTTGTGGGTGAATGACAGTTATGAATGACAGTGGGTTGGGTGAATGACAGTTTGAATGACAGTTGAATGACAGTGGGTGGGTGGGTGAATGACAGTGAATGACAGTTGAATGACAGTGGGTGGGTGAGTGGGTGAATTATAGTTGAATGATAGTGGGTGGGTGGGTGAATGATAGTGGGTGGGTGGGTGAATGACAGTGGGTGGGTGGGTGAATGATAGTGGGTGGGTGAATGACGGTGGGTGGGTGAATGACAGTGGGTGGGTGGATGAATGACAGTGGGTGACAGTGACTAGGTGGGTGACAGTGACTGGGTAACAGTGACTAGGTGGGTGGGTGACAGACTGACTGCGTGACAGTGACTGGGTGACAGTGACCGGGTGACTGGGTGACAGTGACAGTGAGACAGTGACTGGGTGGGTGACAGTGACTCGGTGGGTGACAGTGACAGTGAGTGACAGTGGCTTACCTTGACCGGGTGGGTGCAGCTTGCCGCCGGACTCTTTCCCCTTCTGCCCCAGATATTCCTGCGGCAGCTGCCCGGGAGGGGAGGTGGGCTTGGGGGTGCGGGAGGTGGGCTCGGGGGGGCCACGGGAGGTGGGCTCGGGGGGAGCGCGGGAATCTGGCCGTGGGGGGAGCTGGGCGTGGGGGGAGGCAGGCCGCACGAGGAGGAGCTTGTACTTCCCCCTACATCCCACGTTGGGAGAGGGGGGGTGGAGCGGGCCCTGCACATGCACGCCGGGACCTGCGCATGCGCGCCGGTACCGCAGGGGAATCGGCGCCATTTTTTTTAAACTTTTTTTTTTTTTAATTTATCTAATTAACTGGCGCTCGGCCGCGCAGGGAGCCCAGCCGCCGGGCCCCCCTGACCCATGGGGCCCGGGACGCCAGTACCCTTTCTCCCCCGCTGTTTGGCGGCCCTGCTCAGAGTTACCTGAATAGCTCAATTTCTAAAAAAAAAATGCGAGTTTGAGCATTTTTTGAGCTCCCGCTCGGTTTGTCTGAACGGGAGAGTTATCAATGAGGATGAATCAGGTTTGAGCGAGTTTGTCATGTTATCGGAGATTTCTGAATAGCTACACATGCAAACTCGCTCAAGAAGTGCTCAAAACTGTTGATAACTCATTTATCAAAGCCACTACAATAGGCCCCTTAGTGTGATTAATATATATATATATATATAATTAAAAAATAAATAGATGATACCGTTCTGTGGCTAACGAAATGCTTTTATTTGTGCGAGCTTTCGAGATACACTGATCTCTTCTTCCGGCGATGTTACAAAGTAGAGATCAGTGTATCTCGAAAGCTCGCACAAATATAAGCATTTCGTTAGCCACAGAACGGTATCATCTATTTATTTTTTGATTATTGAAGCTCGGCTAACACAGTACTGATACCTCTACATGTGTGTGTGTGTGTGTGTGTGTATATATATAGATATAGATATATATGCAAATACAACTGTATGCTCATCTGCATGTCTTAGGCAGGTCTGCAACCCCACCTTTCCCCATCATCACCCAGCATACAGCACTTCCACTGCAGCAAGGGATTCTGGGAAATGACATGCAAATGAGCACACAGTGTCACTTTTTGCCTCAAAAACCATTTTTAACATGGTTCCCTATAGGCTTAAGCTTGCTGCATGTTCACAGCTTTGAGCACAGCCAGGGTTAAGGTGCATACCCAGAAAACCACCCACAGACAGCTGTTTCGACCTTGATGGGTCTCATCAGTGTGGGGTTGGTTTTAACTGGGTATGCATGAGAGGCTGTTTTTTAGGTTTTTGAGGCAAAAAGTGACACTGTGTGCTCATTTGCATGTCATTTCCCAGAATCCCTTGCTGCAGTGGAAGTGCTGTATGCTGGGTGATGATGGGGAAAGGCGGGGTTGCAGAACTGCCTAAGACATGCAGATGAGCATACAGTTGTATATATATATATATATATATATATATATATATATATATATATATATTGTGACAGAGTCACTGACTCAGTAGGCTGTGACAGTGAAAGGAGAGATGCTGCAGCCAGTTCACCGAGTGTTAATCTCCTCAGACAGAGAAAGCACAGCTGAGGACTGATTAAACAGGGGCTGAACTATCAGTGAAACAAGTGCTTTAAAAAGCAGGAAGTTGCTCACACAAGGTGAGTTAGTTTTTCCACGTGAGGGTGGAGAACTCTCCCGGCTAGGAAGCCGTAGCTGCTGCTGCTCTGGTTCCCCAGTCCTGCTAGGAGCTTTGCTGCTGGGACCAGCTGGGACCCCAACCCAGGATAAAGATACAGATTGCTGCGAGGCTGGACACAGCCTGCTCCTGTTTGCTACTGGATCTGCAACAGATAAGACTTTATTATTACATTTATTGGTTATACTTTCTGTTGCATATGTTTTGGGCATAACCAGATTAGCTGGCTGTCCTGTTAGTAAGGGCTCAAGAAGTGAGTTAGTTTCCCTAACGGGAATAGGCTTTAATTTCTAGGAAGTACTTTTTTTAAAGGGACAGTGCACCCGTAATTTATTTTGGTGTGGCTAATAAACCACTATAGTTTAACGTTTCCCAACGTGTCTAGTGTCTTACTGACCCCGCCGCGAGGCCGTCCTGCCACAGGTGTGTCAGAAGTGGGATGCTGCGCCTCTGGGGATCAGTAGATGAAGATGTGTTGAGAAACTGAACTCAAGCGAAGAAAAAAAAAAAAATTTTTGCTGAAGCATGGAAGTTACAGCTAGCAAGCGCTGAGTGTAAATTTTGCCCCGTCGGGTATGAAAGGATTGCTGTGTAAAGCTAATGCCTTTTGCTGAAGTGAGTGAATTTGCAGCTAGCAAGTGCTGTGAGGTAAAGTTTGCCCTGTCTGGTAAAAAAGAAAGTGAAAATGGATTTTTGCAAAGAAGTTGCCCTAAGAAGAACCCAGAAGGTTCAAATATTGTAAAGCAAGAACAACTTATGTGTGTTGTGCAAAGTCTGCCTCGTCGGGTGTGAAAAAAAAAAACGGGATTTTAAAATGGCTACCGTCATTTGTCAGTTTTGCAATGTACATAACCATACAAAACAGTGTCCCTTCAGGCCATATGATGATTATGATGACGACGCATATGTGGCCCACGAGTAGAGAGACGTACTCGCATATGAAAGCTGCAAAAGTGACCAGTGTGTGTGTGCCCAGTACCACTGATGCCTCTGGAGCTAATAAAACAAAGAGAAAGAAGAAAAATATTTTTCAAGTCACTGAGGAAGTGACCGAACCACTTGAGCCTGTGGTATCAGGACAACAGGCGTCAGCAAGCCACCGAGATGTGCTGCAGACCGGGGTGATGGGCAGAATTGTCACAGGAACGGTGTCAAAGGAAAAGGAGGAGCAAAGGGAAGCTGAATCCTTGATCCAGGTAAAAGAGGCCTTAATTTCTGCACTCCAAACTGCCCACCGTGATTATGATGTCATGCAGGAGCAATTGAAAAGGGAGCGAGAAGCGAACGCCGAGGTACAGAGGTGTATACTCCCAGCTATACTTGAGTATGAGGCATTAAAGAAAACAGAGCGTCTCTTACGGAGTGAGTTGGAGGAGGTGAAGACAAGTTTGGATAAGGCCAACACCGCAATTGCTAACATGGAATCAGAGAGAACAAGTCCTGACTGGAGACTATGCTATCAGATGTCCCAGAGAGATGTGCAAAACTTCATCAAAGACTTAGAAGTTTCTCACCAAGAAGCTAGCGCGCTCAAAACAGAGCTGGAGCTCTCACGCCAGGAGGGCCACTGTCTAACTACAGAGCTGGGTACTTTGAAGAAAGCCAGTGAGACAGTCCTAAAGGATATAGAGACTGAAAATGGAGAATTTTTAAATTTTTAAACCTGAAAGAAGAGGTTTTAAACCTGACTGGTCAGGTCAGTGATGGGACTGAGAAGCTTCACCAAGCACAGAAAGTGAAGACGCAATTGGCGCAAGAAAAATTAGAAGTACAGGCGGCACTGCAGAATGCAGAGAAAATGCTGGAAAAAGAATGCCTCGCCCTGGAGCAGCTGAAGGTCACGATGAGCGCCACAAGAGCATCGCTGGAGGCGGAGCTTAGAAGCCAGGTGACTCTTGGTGAGAGGGAACATGAGAAGGTCCAAAGACTGAAGCAAGAGCTGGAGAAGCAAAGAGGCAGCGCCATCCCAATGAGTCAGTATACCAAGGAGAAAGACGCCTGGAAAACAGAAGCAGCAGCGATCCTAGCAACAAGAACTGCAGAGCTCCAAAAGATGAAGGAGGCGCTGATGCAAGCCCAGAGTAAGCACCGGGAAGAGGTGAAGGCCCTGCGAGGGGACTGGCAGCATCAGATTGAAGAGTTGCAGATGCATATGGCTGAGCGCGAGATGCAGCGCACCAAGAGGGAGGAGGTGTCCGTCCGTCAGGTGGCCTGCCTGATGTTGCACCATGAAACCGAGAAGGCTGATATCCACAAGCGGCTGGACTACACGACCAATGAGGGGGCCCGGCTACAGCTGGAGCTAGACAAGGTCCGGGAGGAGCACCAGCAGTTGCAGGTCCAGAAAAAAGAAACAGAGACTGATTTAAGCCTTGCTCTGTGTCTGCTACGAGACGTAGAATCGCGACTCAATTCTAACGAAGATGAACTAACAGCCGCACTGAGTGAAAGAAGAAAGGCAGAAGGACTGCTTCAAGACCTGAGGAAGGACCTGGAGTCTGAGTGTGCTGGCTGCAAGATGGCGGAGAAACAAAAGTGTGACCTAGTCAAGGAGCTTGAGGCTCTGAAGACTGAGCGGGACGCTACGTTGTACTCTACTGCTGCCCAGCAGGAGGTTTCTCAGATGAAGCTGGAGGTAAAGCTTACAACCCCAAGACAGACGTTTGGGTCACTGAAGCAGTCCAAGGAAAAGGTGGCAGTCGAGATAAAACAAGGGAGGCACTCCAGGAAGCATGACCGTGATACCGTTGCAGAACTACAGTCTACTTTCCACAAGGCACGGAATGCGAAGGCCAAATTGCGATGCACTGGCACAGTAAGAATCCAATCAAACTACAGTGCCCAGGGGACACAAAGTGGATTCCTTGCCATGAGGGCAGCCACTGTGAAGAGACAGCCGCGAATGAGACGGAAGAGTGCCCGGGATCATAAGGAGAGAAAGACCGCACAGATTTTAACTTACTCTGTTGAGAGAGTCGCTGGAAAGAGTCAAGACCGAAAGGCCCAAGCCTATGAGTCTGCTGATGGTAAAAGAGAGGTGCCATGGGGTGCACTTCGGGTTAATAAGAATCCCGACCCAGTTGATGTACTAAGGATAAATATTGTGGAACCTAACACTGAAGGTACGCTGAGGGAGAAAGGTCCAAAAACCTTCACTGCTAAAACAGAGTTGCAGTCTTCACAAGAGAAGGCCAAACAGTCACTGGCGAGTGTATGCAATGAGCTGACTGAGGTCAAGGCTCTTCTACTGGGTAAAGGAGACTCTGGACACAAGGAGATAGTGAGGTACCAGTCCTCAGGCCCAGATGGCCTGGTAATTACCCCAAAAAGAAAATGCCTAAATTGGAAGGCAAGAAAAAAAAAGGGGGGAGGGAAGGGCCGGCGTCAGACATTTTCGACAAAGATGCTGGTGCACGGGAATGGTGCACGGGCAGCTCCACAGGACAATGTTTCGCTGGGGAGAGGGATATGTGACAGAGTCACTGACTCAGTAGGCTGTGACAGTGAATCCAGAGATGCTGCAGCCAGTTCACCGAGTGTTAATCTCCTTAGACAGAGAAAGCACAGCTGAGGACTGATTAAACAGGGGCTGAACTATCAGTGAAACAAGTGCTTTAAAAAGCAGGAAGTTGCTCACACAAGGTGAGCTTGTTTTTCCACGTGAGGGTGGAGAGAACTCTCCCGGCTAGGAAGCCGTAGCTGCTGCTGCTCTGGTCTCCCAGTCCTGCGAGGAGTTTTGCTGCTGGGACCAGCTGGGACCCCAACCCAGGATAAAGATAAACATTGCTGCGAGGCTGGACAGCCTGCTCCCAGGAACCGTGTTCCTGTTTGCTACTGGAGCTGCAACAGATAAGACTTTATTATTACACTTATTGGTTATACTTTGTGTTGCATATGTTTTGGGCATAACCAGATTAGCTGGCTGTCCTGTTAGTAAGGGCTCAAGAAGTGAGTTAGTTTCCCTAACGGGAATAGGCTTTAATTTCTAGGAAGTACTTTTTTTAAAGGGACAGTGCACCCGTACTTTATTGTGCTGTGGCTAATAAACCACTATAGTTTAACGTTTCCCAACGTGTCTAGTGTCTTACTGACCCCGCCGCGAGGCCGTCCTGCCACAATATATATATATAGAAACACAGAAAAAACAGGCGCACTCATAGCGTAAAAAGGTTTAACAATAAATTTATGGAGTCAAGGATTTAAAAATGCACACTCACAAACATAGCTCAATAAAAAGCAATTTTGAGTAAAACTCAGCCAGCCAGCCGCAGGAACCCGGTAACTGATAACTTCAATGTAGTGTCCAGTATGAATACACTGCAGCAGCCTCTGTAGACGCCTCCGGAGTCCAGGGAACACGAGGGATGCCGCCTTCCTCTCAGTCCGGCGTCACACAGTGAGTTCTCAGCTCCAAGTACCGCGAGAACTCAGTGACGTCAGAGATTTCGACCGGAGAAAGTTCCCATGTAAACAACGGGTGGACGGCTGAGATCAATACTTCAGAAGAAAGCAATAAAATACTATATGCAAGCGAGTGAATGATATAGGTTAAAACTGGACAGTACACCTCCACATAACACTCTCTACGCGTTTCGTCTCAAAAGAGACTTCATCAGGAGTTAACAGCATGGGTGTGAAACATAGTAAGATGAACCAATCAGGACACAGAAAACTACTGATTGCTAATCAGGTACACAAGGTCAATGTAAGAACAATGTTAACCCCTATATGTTCCAAATACGGGCCAAATAGACCAACAATACTGGAGAATATGATCAAATAAACAGATACATGTGATATCATACAATTTAACAAAATTGATTAAAATACATTTAAGTACTACAGCAAAATATAATATAGCATAATATAGCATAATATAGCATCATCGGCTGGATCATGTATTAAACAGATGCTAGTTGAGAGATATCATTACTACAAAAAATATATTAGGGTTAATAGATCTACAACTAGATGGTACATGTATGGAGATAATGATATTAATACAAAGATTCAGAGAGACCAGAGTACAAAAGACAACAGAGTGGGAGAAGGGAGGGGAAGAAATGAGGGGAAAAAAAGAGGGGGAGAGGGAAAGAAAAGAAAAAGGAAAAAAGAAGAGAGGAAGAAAAATGAAAGGAAATAAAAAGGAAACAATGGGAAAAGGGAAAAGAAAGGGGAATAAAGGAATGAACAATAGCAAGATAGACAAAAGGTAAAAAGATGCAAGGGTGAAAAGCTTGAATAGATGGACGGAGAAGGATTTTGGATCAATGGTGGTCACGCAAGCAAAGCTGATTCAGCTAAATACACAATATAATCTTGTAATAGATATACCATATCTAAACCACTTTCAAAAAAGGGACAATCAAACACACCACCTGAGCCAGTGCGGTAATACGTACGCCACCACGGAGGGAACAAAGTGCATCGCTCAACCCAGACCTCCGTGGAGGCACTGCACCCAGAATGTCCCGGAAGATATCATTCATGAATTCTTGGAAGACGGCAGGAGCATCACTAGGTATTCATAATGACCAAAACGCGTATTAAATGCAGTTTTCCATTCGTTACCATCTCGTATTCGGATGAGGTTGTAGGCTCCTCTCAGGTCAAGTTTAGAAAATATAGAAGAGTTCGGAAATTAAGGGAAGAGGGTACCGATTTTTGACTGTAATCCACGAAAGTCGATACAGGGTCTCAAAGAGCCATCCTTCTTTTTCACGAAGAAGAAACCGGCCCCAGCGGGGGAGGTGGAATTCTGGATAAACCATTTGTTAAGATTCTCCTGGATGTAGGTCGCCATAGCTTCGGTCTCAGGAACAGACAAGGGATATGATTTAGACTTGGGGAGAGTGGTTCCAGGAATTAATTTGATGGGACAGTCGTACGAATGATGAGGGGGTAGAACTTCAGCCTGGGTCTTGTTAAAGACATCCGAGAAGTCGTGGAATACCTCAGGCAGGGAGGAAATAGAAGGAGTAGAGGCGTTGAGACCAGTGAGCACGGTAACGGGAGGAGAAACTGTCTTCTCCAAGGTAGAAGCCCACTGGATAGGTAGTTCGTTGGTCCAATCAATCTGCAGGTTGTGAAGCTGGAGCCACGGCAGTCCCAAAATGACCTGGACAGTAGGGGAGTGAAAGACATCGAAGATGATGATTTCAGTATGACCATCCGCGGTGGTCATGGTGAGGGGAATAGATTCCCAAATAATGAAGGCTGGTTGAAGCGGTCGGCCGTCGATAGCCTCCAGGCCGATGGGCGACATCTTTTTGACTAACGGGATACGATTATTGCAGGCATAGTCATGATCCAAAAAGTTGCCACCAGACCCGGAGTCGATGAAGGCTTCAACCTCTACCTTGATATTGGGACCAACGAGAGTTATGGGAAGTAGGATTCTCTTCGGTAGCTCTTTAGGAAAAGAGGGGAAAGGAGAAATAGTACCCAGTAGAAGCCCCTCTACCTTTACTGGGCGTCTTCGTTTCCTGGTTTCAGCCGACAGTGATGTAGCTGGTGCTCCGGGGACCTGCAGTAGTAGCAGAGTCCCTCATCTCGGCGGCGGTTTCTCTCAGTGGCCCGAAACTGTTGGCTACCGGTTTGCATTGGTTCAGGAGCGTCCAACGCAGGAAAAGCCGAGGGAGGAGACCTAGGAGAAACAGGCAAGGGAGACAGTAAACAAGGCGCTGACGCTCGTGGCGTCGCTCTTGGATGCGCTGATCCATCCGGATGCTGAGGGCAATGAGTTCCTCCAGAGAGGAAGGACGAACATGAGCTGCAAGGTCATCCTTGAGAGATTCAGACAAACCCTGCCAGTATGCTGCTGTCAGGGCCTCATCGTTCCACTGGGTTTCTGCAGCGATGGTGCGGAACTCCACCGCGTATCTTGCAGCCGGCCTGCGACCCTGGGAAAGATGGAACAAAGAAGAAGCGGCAATCTCCCTACGTGCTGGCGTGTCGAAGACTTACTGGAATTCTCGCCGGAACTTGGGATAATCCTGGGTTAGGTCTGTGCGGTGTTCCCAGAGGGGGGAAGCCCAGGCGAGGGCGTCACCGGTGAGCAGAGCATAGACGTAGGCCACTTTCGAACGACCTGAGGGAAACCGAGATGGGGACATTTCGAACTGAACGTCACACTGGTTCAAGAATCCCCGGCAAGTAAGGGGGTCTCCGGCATACCTATTAGGAGGTAGAATACGTGGTTCTAAATTACCCATAGGTAGTGGGGCATGAGGGGACGGTACAGTTGGAGATTCCCGCAGGGAGAGTGTAGAAAGTTTTTGCGCCACAGCGATAACTTGGTCTCTCAAAAATTGCCAATGATCCATAGTGACACCTTGGCCCACCTCAGGGGGGTCTGCGTTTGTTTGGCTCAGCATAATGTAACGCCTGTATGCCTGCAGACCTGGCCAGTCCCCAGTACTGAGGTGGGTTAGGGTATAACACGCACCTACAGCAGTGAGGGCATGTCCGGAGTGTGGTAAGTAGCGTTGCCGGGCCTGGTGAGAAAAGGGTTAACAATATACTTGCAGAGTCCTGGGTGCCAGAGGTTGACGGATAAATGTCCAAGAGCCAAGGGGCAGGGGCAGGGGAAAGCAGCATAGTGAGATCCAAAGCAGAGTCCAGGGGTAGAGAGGTACACGTAGTCAAGCCAAGCCGAGATCAATCCAGGGAAATCCAAACAGAGGCAGGGTCAGGAACAAGGAGCTGAAACAGAGAGCTAAGCACAAGTCACTGCACATAGGAGCCACAGAGAAGCTATGCTGAGCGACGACGGAGAGGGCAGACTGGGTTTATAAAGGGCGGAGAACCAATTGTAGCAAGGGGTGGAGCGGAGGCTTGGCCGAGTGGCTGCAGTGATAGGTCCAGGTAAGCAAGAAGGGAGACAGGGGAGTGATACCTGGTAATAGCCTGCAGCCGATGAAGGGAGGAGCCAGCAGCACGGGAGGGCAGGTTAGAGGATCGGGTGCATGCGCCTTCTGTAAGGCTTCCGTGCGCGCACCCCGATCGCGTGCACGCAGATGCGGCATGCGCCGCGGAGGAACGGCCTGACATGGATGAGGTAAGGTGTTGAGGGAGCGGGGCAATGGGGCAGGGAGCCGCCGTGGGACCGGAGGTGACGAGGACCCGTTGAGAGGCGCGTGTCCCCCGATCAGTTACAGAGCGGAGCCGGGGTGCCGGGCGGGGGAGAGCTTTGGTGGGCACGCTTGGGTCTGGTGCATGGGGCCCCCCCTATGCTGTGGGGCCCCCGGGCAACTGCCCAGCATGCCCATACGTTAAGACGGCCCTGAGTCGGGGAATAAACTGAGTGTGAGAGACTCATTTTGATTATAATCTTTCCAACTGCCGTTTTACTGCTCACAAAGTGTGAGTATATTACCTATATGTTCATAGGTACATGATGAAACTCCTGTCTAAGTATCTAAGTATCAGTCCTTGGCAGGAGGGAGAGAATGCCATAGTGGGGGCTGATTTCTGGACACCCTGGAACCCACTACAGCTTGAGGCGCTGAACACCAAGAGACGCCTGTCCTGATCTCCACTACATCGCAGATCAGACTCAGCTCTCCTGACAGGTAGCCACACACTAGGTAGCATAGGCTGTGTATCTCCCGGAGGGTGGGGGAAACAGTGATACATTTCAGATATCGATAAATATAGATGTTGCAGATGCTATTGCACCTGTCAATGTAATGCATTATAATAACGCTAGCACGTTATATAGCAATAGTCCTATTGAAAACAATGGTTAAACAATAACACACGTCATTTAAAACATTATTTTGCACACCTTGGGGCCTATTCACTAAACTGTGAAAATCAGTGCATTGCCAAACGACTTTGCATTGATTTATTGTGCACTAAAACATGTTGGTAAAAATGGTATTCACTAAGAACAAATCTAAAAAATTTAAAATTTGATTTAAAAAAATGCACCATCGAACGACTTGTTTTTTTCCCCTAAGTGTTATCGCGCTACAATCCTAGCGATCGGCAACTGATTGAAACTGCTGCTTGGAAGAGCTGCACGGAGACGCTTCATCTCCATGCACGGCATCACATGGTATACCCCCAATCTGATTGGTTGTAGTAAACCATGTGATAGATTCCATTATTTTAAAGGATGCAACATCGAAAGGGAGTGACGTCACATCCTTTCCAAAAATTGACTGTCACATGGTTTACTCCAACCTTGGATATGGGGATATACCATGTTATGCCTATCATGGTATATCTCACAATCCGATTGGTTGGAGTAACATGTGATGGCAGCCATCTTGTTTTTGGTGACATCCTCTGATTGGTTGGCTTCCCTCCCTTTACATGACATTACATCCTTTACAAAAAAAGAGGTTCTGTCACATGGTACACCATCCAATAGGATTGGAGGTGTGTCATTTGACAGTAAATGTCACGTCACAGGACTTATATAGGGCCTGTCTCGTCTCATTTGACTTCAAGAAGATGACGGAACCACATTTGCCGCATTCCAATGGAATGGATTACTAGTACAGAAGAGAAGAACAGAAGAAAAGAAGATGCAATTTATCTGAAGCTGAGGATCATTGCGTCTTTGACCGAGAGCTACCTGAGACCCCAGGAATTGGAGGATGTTCACTGTTTAGTGAATAGCTATGACTGGCAAAAAAAAAGCGATTTTGACTTTATTTGGTTTGTCAGACGACTTTTTTGGCTCTGGCTGTTAATGGTCATTAAAAAGCCATTATAGCACGATACTGCAGTGTTATCACTGTTTAGTGCATAGCTAAGAAGGCAGTATCACCCAATAAGGGCATTTATCAACCATTAAACCACTTATCACTGCTTTGTGAATAGACCCCTTAGTCGTGCTAATGGAGTAATGATGTCTGTTACATCTGTATATTATCTCCTCAGGTACAGACGTAGCAGACGTTAATGCTCTCACTGGCGCTTTGCAGCAGGACACATACCACACACCAGTAGGAGAAGAAATTATTATAAAGCTATGCGTAAAAAAAAGGGGGGGATAACAAACCTGCCTGTGTGTGCCAGCTGCGGCAATAACGCCGGCAATATTTTTACGCTTTTAGCGTTAAAGTCATATGTAACATCACAGACTACTTGTTATGCTACTTTTTATCCTCTTCACCTGCTATAAGGAGTCAGGTGCGAGCACAGATGCATTGTAGTAAAACATCCCTGATTCAATGGTAACATAATTGAAAACTTTATCTTGTTGATGTCAATGCTGTGAAGACTTAAGCTCATAAATAATTTTAAATTGTGTGCACTGAAATGAAATGTGAGTTTTGAGTAAGGACACAATACTAGGAACATATCACAGATGGCCAAAGATTTGGGAACTGCAGTCATTCCCAATGCGCTGAATAACAGCAGCATTGCCTGTGCAGCTTCCTTGCTCTTTTTCCAGAACGGCAAGTGCACAGCATTCCACTGGTAGCAGCCAAGTAAGACAGTCTGCTTGATTCCTAAAGTTCGCCCACGCTTTCCTTTACGTTAAACATTTTTCTTCAAAATTCTAACCTCTTTGAACACTTTCTTTGTAAAAGGCGTCAGCTGGAATATTTGATTTTTTTCAAAGCTAATCAAAAACCACGGTTTCTGAACAAGCCTCCTCCTTGCTCGCTTGTCGCCATGATAACTGATGCTATGCACCATGCACAGATGCTTTTAAATATAATTGGCAGCGTGTTTTCTGCACTTAACAAATGATACTCAGAATCATATTTATTTATACAATATTTTGAATCAATGCCAACTTCGGACCATTAGTAATCTCCCTATATTTTTCACTTATCCCCTTTGCAGGTCATAACTTCATGCAATGTTGTGAGATTCAATTTCTGATGATACCAGTCCAAACAATAAGAAAACAATGTTCGTATTTTTACAAATTATTTTTAGAAATCACACAGTGTTGGCTATTTATCAAAGTCTTCTGGCTGCAGAACTGGGGCAGACAGGGAGACTTTGACCAAAATACAGTACACTACAGATGCAGCGGCCGTTATTCGAACACTTCACACGTTGCATACCTCCGAATACCCATGTCACGGTGCGTGATTTCTTCCAACCTTTCCGCCTTAAGACGCGAGTGCAGGCGAGTGCAGGAAATTGCATTTTAGAGTTCTGTTTTTTAAACACCTGAAATTGACACAGTAGCACAGTACTGTACACATTACAATTCATTCATTAAATTGCACACAAAGAAACAGAATCCATGAAATTCAAACCAAGCAACCGCGATAAACACGTGTGCCTGGGTTGATTGGCCACGTTAATGCCACGTGGAATACAGCAGAGCACACGCAAACGGCTCCGTGATTCGTTCGAATAACGGTCGCTGCATCTGTGCTGTTTTGCTTCTAAATGTATTTTAGGGGAATCTCAGTTCAGTAGGTATTGTTCACTTGAGGTTTTTTCTTGGAGGGTAAACATGGTTTTCTCATTTGTTCCTTTTTGTTTGAGGGCTAAGCCTAAACTATTAAAAATAACAGATATCTCAAGAAGTGAGGGTACTCCAGGTGTAGAATAACTGCGATCAAATAAGGACAAACCCTCCCCCCCAAGTACAGAGCAGAGTATATGTATTTTTAGAAGCATTTTCTGGTGAGACTGCTGGGTTACTAAGGTACTCTCAAACACAAATATTTCCCATGGTAGTTCTTAATATTATGGTAAAAAGACTAGTAAATATGAAAAATGTGCAGATGTCTCCTGGTTCACTTTATGAACGCCTTCACAGTTTCATAAAAAAAAATTGATACATTCTGCTCGCTTTTTTATCAAAAAGTATCAAGATAATGTAGTTCAAGACAGCCCCTATCGAATGGAACGTGTCCTGTGTCAGTGCCAACAAAATCCACAGCACTGCAATCCAATGTATATGCAATGGAGCAGGAAATGAAAGGATCATCTAAGAGACAGAGCCGTCCTCTATATATTAACGGGCTTTCAAGAAATAATAAATGACATGCCTTGTTATGCAGCAACTGTTTCAGTCATTTATAACAAGGCCGGTAGCATATAGGGAAAATAAAGGGTCACATCGGTGTCTGGCGAGCACGCCAACGGCGCCAGACAGGACAGCAGAGACACCGGAATACGGCGTCTCTGCAATCACACCCAGCTATTATTTTCCCCAAGTTATATAGTGTACTCACAAACACAGACGTAACATGTGTGTGTGTGTGTAAGGGGGAAAGGGAGTGAGACAATGGAGGGGAAGGAGGGGAAGGAGGGGAAGGGGGGACAGTGAGGGAAAGATATACATGGAGGCAGTGCGAGGGGAGGGAGAGCAAGGTGGTGTTTGATAGGGGAGGAGAACTCGCAAGGCTGCTGACACTTGGACCCAAGTGGAAACATTTTTTTATTTATTTAGGGGACCCTTGACCTTTTTTTGCAGGGGGACCAAAACATTTTAGCTATACCACTGCTTACAAAACAATTGATATGCAAAAATAAATTCTGTACTAGAGGTCATTAGCATCAGGTTAACGTCAGGTTATTTCAGGATAAGGCTACATTACCTTAAAATAGCGTGAAAAGTTAGTTAAGTCTTAGTGTTACTCCCAGCCAGACACTGGAATAGGGCTTTTGAAGGAGAGTAGAGAAGAGGGGGAGAAATGCAGAGACTGTTGTGTTATTGTGAGACCATTGTGTTATATAAGTCATACATAAAGCTGGAATTACTCGCAGTAACTCACAGAAATAGGGCTTTTATTCTTTTGCCCTATTTTTGTTTCTGAGTAGAAGAAACTCCAGGTTTAGGTACTTAAATACTTAACATTATTTTTTGGAGTTGCTGTAACATTATTTGAGCAGGGTGTTCTTATGCAAATTATATGTAAATGAGCCGATAGCACATCATTTTCCTGCTACTCCATGTATGTAGATGATCCCATGCTTCCTGCAAATAGTATGACTGGAGACCCTTATGTCGTGTCTGGTTGGTTTCACACCGCCCCACTCGGGAATGCTCCACTCTCAGTCCCCCCCTTTTTGTAGCTTGTGCCTAAGCGCATAAGTTGGCCTCCAGCTTCCTAAGACTTGGGCAAGGGTACAGCCCAGCCACATAAATGTGCTCCTGCGGCCTGCCCAATCTTTTCTGGGATCTTAACCACAGGCGCAACTGCAAAAATGGGCACATTTTCTTAGCATTTCCCGGCACCCTTAAATTGGCTGGCATGACAGTTCCACCTAAGCTGTGATGATGGACCTTGTGACAGAAACTTGGAGATATGGTTAGACATACTTATTATTTTAATAACCTCAAGGGGTGGGGAACAAGGAGAGTTGACCGAAACAAAACCTAGTAAGGCCCTTATGGGGGGGACAGCCCCATCCTGGGGCCTCTGCCTCCTCTTTTACACTAATATCTGACACCTTCAACTATTTTTTAAATGTTTATTTTTTTTTAACTTGGTAAACTAAAGCTTGGGAGGAGCTTCAGTTCCTCTGGCTTCTCCCTTTTGTGTTTAACGAGATCTTTCAAAGGCGTTACCTTCTCTCTCACTCCCCTTATTTTTACTGGCTCTCTGATAAGGACATGGTGAGCAAAGGGTAAAGAAAACATTTAATTGCTTAACATTTCCCTACTCAGAGGTCCCTAAGATATTGAACTTGTTTTTCATTTATAAAGGAAAAACAAATCAGCCAACTGTTTGCCCTTGGCATGGCTAGATTATTTTATGGAATCCAACGAGTTTGCTAAACTTCTTTAGAAAAGGTTGTTTTCTTGTCTGAATTTAAATTTGACATGTACGCAGATGTACGTACATCAGAATAAAATGTTGTTTCTTTTGATACCCTACTCCTATATAAAATGTAAAAAAAACCTGTTAAATAATCTACTCGTTTTATTCCCATGTCAATCAGAAATCTCTTCTGCCCAGAAATGCTTGAATTCCGCCCACTGACATGGATGAGATTTTCAACAGGCATTAACCATTACAGTACCCTTATGACATAGAAACTTGCTCCTTTTTATGAGTAGAGGTCAGTGCGAAATGCTAACACCAAAGCCATGAGAAGAGTAATGAGGAATAATTCAAGGTACTTGTATAGGGACCCCCAAATAAATGCTTGATTGAAGACAGGTACTGGGTACGTATTCCTAGATAGTGAACTCCCCACCCATGTAGGTAAGTAACACAACCACACCAGGAATCATAAACATTTAAAGTATCCTAGAAAGTACCTAAAGTCCTGAGATCCATAATTAGGAAAACATGTAGCAAGCAATTTACTCACTTATGAAGCTGCAGCGTCTATGTAATCCTGAAGTGGGGGTCCTCACGTGTGCATCCGCCCGGTTAGTCAATGTAACAAAAAGGAGGAGAGGAGGCAGAGCACTACAACAGGTATCCAACAAATAAATGATCAGGAGAGTGTGTGTCCCATAAAAAATAGTTATTTAATGGTCATGTAGAAAAAAGAGGGCCAGTAAGCCCTACCAACGTATCATGCTACTCAGAGCGCTTTGTCAAAGCGCTCTGAGTAGCGTGATACGTTGATAGAGCTTTCTGGCCCTCTTTTTTCTACATGACCATTAAATAACTATTTTTTTGGGGACACACACTCTCCTGATCATTTATTTGTTGGATATCTGTTGTAGTGCTCTGCCTCCTCTCCTCCTTTTTATGAGGGATGATTAGGATGTGGGGTGATACAGAGCGGCCAGCCAGATCAAGACAGATGGGGAGTGCCCACATAACGTTGTGATTACTCCTAAAGAGATTAGATGACCCCGATGTGCCAGAGGTTTCATGGCACTCCAGTGTTACCATACACCCAACATTATAAGGGTTAAAAAAAGCAGCCCACTATAACTGATCATTTTTCAAATCTCTCAAACTAAAACTTGTATGACCCTGGTAATAATTGCTCAGTATTTTTAAACAACATAATCTTAACACATTCTCATGATAAGAGTTTACTTGAGCCAAAATATTAAACTATAGAACCAAATGTGCTCAACATAGGGAGAAAAGTCAGGTCTGGAATGACTACAGATTTTCTTTTTCACTCCCATTGCCAAAAGTACTGTGTAAACAAGTGAAAAGTGAGATCTAACATGAAGGATGCCTTTGACCCATAACTATGTCTGTACAACCTTGCCTTCATATAATATGTAGTAATACCAACTATTTTGGGGTTGTTGTTGTAACTTAATTACAATAATTTTTTCCCATACATAGCATACAATATTTCTACTACTACTGAGACCATAAAGTATGGCAATATATACAACAGTTAAGGTATATAGCAAAATCGTGTTTCAAAAAGTGAGTTAATAAAATATCTGCACCTACAGTATGCAGAGTAATAGGTATGTTATATTTAAATACAGTACATTTTTGGGATAATCAAATAATTGGAGAATAATATAAATAGACAAATAGATGGATTTTTAAGAATCCGCTGAGTGTTTTGGCAATAAAAAAAAAAAATCCGCAAAACGCAAATCACTCTTTTTGAGATTGATCTGCTGAAATCGGACCAAAAGGAACTGGCCGATACACTGTGGATCCAAATCTGGCAAAAACAAAATTGCCATCGCTAGTCTCCACCCCTGCACCATTTTATGTTATACATTTTATTAAAAAAATGACACACCAGACAAAAAAAGAGAGGGCTTCTGGCCTAAACTTGCTGCTTATATATGTTTTTCAATGATGCAAACATGGAAAATTCCGAAGAGGAACCATGTGAACCAAGCCCTCTCACCAAAACCTGCAACTCCTTCCAGCCTCTAAAATAACTGCCCCGATGTGCTTGATATCAACATGATCCACAGTTCTGCCAAACACCTCTTTTCGGTCCGGCTGGGTTTGGCGACAGTCTTCTGAAAGTGTGAAACTTAAATCGAGACAAAGAATCCGCATTTATGTTCTGAATATGCCCAGCCTTAAAAAAAAATAATACAAAGAATGCTACACAGGACACACTGTCTTAACAGGCATACCACCGTAGGGTAGTTGGCTGTAAAGGAATTATGTGCTGCGAATACACCAGAGTTTTCTTATCTAAGTATATATGCCTATTCTGCAACAGGTTGACCACTTATGGTTGGCGACTATCGCTGGTATGAGTTCCAAAAATATAATATTTCTAATAAAAGGGAATCATGCCACACCTCTGGTCACTGCTTGGTGGACCAGCAACCGACCAGGAAAGTGCCAAACCATAGGCCCCCAGACGCATAAATTAAAAATGATAATTCTCTATCATAAACATGCTCCAAAAATCAAATGAAACGGCCGTTATACAGTGACACTCCCACTCTGCTCCCCATCCCCTCCCCTTGTGCATAGGGGTATGTATTCGAGGGCCAGAGTATGCAGGATATTCAATTGTACACTGCAGTTTCCCTTTAAATACTCACCTCCTCAGGGACAGCACAAATAAGCCTAAAGGGACCTCTGTCCTGCTCCCATGGCTACACCCATCCATTTCCTGCCCTTGTTTGTAGGGGTATGTTTTTGTGGGAGAGTGTATGCGGAAGGTATTAATTATGCATCCTTAAGCCCTTTGTGTAGGTGCCTATTACATTGCTATAGGACATGGTGCATGTATACCATGCAACCTTAAACCTGCTGTTTATATGCCTAGCACACTGCTATAGGACACCTTGCAGGCATGACATGCTGAACACCAGCACCTTGCACACACACTAGGCACCTATTACTCACAGGTCTCCGGTAGCCATTGTTCATGTGTGGTAAGGTGTTGGACCGTCAATATACCATTGTTCCTGGTCTTATTTGATTTGGAGCATCTGACCCTTTGTGTTTATCCAATGTTGATTGCATTCCTGCTGCCTGTCATCCTTGGTAACTGTACCAGTAGCCACTTGGGCTAGTGTAACGGCTCTATATAGGCACCCATTATACAGCCTTAGTGCTGAAAAAGGGCACTGACCCATTAGCCTTTTATGCTTCTCTGTTAATGTCCTTATTGAACCAGAGCACACTCTGCTGATATTGTTCAATATGATTTCATTATTTTAATGTATACCAATTACTTTTTGATTTTATAATACTCATTAGTGCAATACATTCTGGACCAGTAATGCAGACCACTGCATGTGATATCCATATGTAAGGTATCATTCCCATACAGACATTGAGTGCATGCTATAGGGATCTTCTCCGTTCGGAGTGTCTGTGCTCCATCTGGATTATTTTTCTTTTGTCCAATATTGCCGGCCCTAGTGCACCTAACTGTTTCATGACCTCAAGTCATCGTAGGTAGAGCGAGTTTTATCTTGTGTGTTCTCACTCTCGAGCCCCAGAATTTCCTATTGGACTTTCAACCTAATGCACTTTGTGGTTGGGTGAGTTACGAAACAAATCGTGCAATCGTGATAGAATCTACAAGTTGCTTCTCTTCTCAATAAAAGCCAAACAGACCACTGACTGTCTGGTGGCTTCTGGCCCAATGTATTATCCACCAGCCTGTCAAGGAAAAGATGTCGATGGGCGGTTGTGTCATTAAGGACAGCCAAAGCTCCATGTCCCTGAGGTTCCAGTCTACATGAGGTTGAACTGCCTTCTTGTGTCTAAACGCCTCATCATAAGCTTTCTGTGAAGAGCACCCATATACCCGGTATGCTTACCATATAGTGTCTAAGTACTTAAAGAACCCCCCAAGTTGATTCACTTGCAACAAACCTTTTGCACAGCTTACTCCTGGCCGCTGCTCTTTGCTGATCTCTGCGCTCGGTCGATGTGCATGAAGCCCACCGGGAAGCTCCCTGCCTGTAACCGCAGGTCCATCAAGTGATGACCCATAACCTAATGGAAAAATAGGCAACAGGAATTCATCCAGCATCTCATTAAACTCCCTTCAGCCCTATCCAGTTTGTGGGATGCAAGCCTAACATTTTAACCATAGCCTGGGGCTTTCTCTTCCCTGAATTCCCCCACCAAGCCTGGTTACCTTGCCCTCCCTCCAACTGAGCAAGAGTCATGCTTTGCGCAGGCTCCCTGCTGGCCCCAGAATACCTGCAGCAATGTTTTTGTGCTGCATGTGTATTGGCAGCTATTCTGCTCTCCAATGCCACCTGTGGCACTTCTTGTGGATCTGGTTCACTGTCAGCGCCTGCCACAGCAATCCGTCCTTTCTCCCATCTGTGAAGCAGGATTTCAGAAAAGTTCGGTAGAGAAGGCTGCGTTGACACGTTGGGGGGTTAAACCAACTTACTGCTCTGACAGGTCATGTGGGAAGAGGCCCACCACCCACAGCACCCCTGCTATATTCTCTCCCTGCCCCTGCTCAGCACATCACCAACTCCTCCCACTGGGCTTAATTATATAGCCACAGGTGGGAGAAGCGGAGGAGAGGAATGGAGAGAGAAAGCCTGCACAGGTAGACAGAAGAGGGGAGGGGAAGGTAGG
Organism: Ascaphus truei; assembly: GCF_040206685.1. NCBI lineage: Eukaryota > Metazoa > Chordata > Amphibia > Anura > Ascaphidae > Ascaphus > Ascaphus truei. Next base: position 325,587,537 of record NC_134484.1, read on the forward strand.
GTGTAGGGCGGGGGTGAGGGTTGGGGAGGTTTTTTTTTTTTAACAAACATGGGATCCCTGTCTGAGTGCAGTGGCTGACTTTATTTAAGTTTGGAGGGCCTGTTTATGTATATGTATACTGTATATATACTGTATTATTTGGTTTGAACATTTTAGCTGGAAAACCTAAAATTAAACTTATAAGGGCTAGAGAAAACGAAGACGTAAGAATGTTCCTGACCTTTTTAAAATAAAGGGCTATAAACTTCTCACTTCTAAAAATGTCAAAATCCAGTTCTACTTCAGTTTTTGTCAGGTAAGGGTTGGCACTGGCAGTCCGCTGTCAATAATTTTATTAAAAAAGAAATAACCCCAGAATTTTTAGTCTGAACATGGTCTTCTATGGATAGCTGGAAAGGGAGATTTACAGTATGCAACCCTGAGTTTTAGATATAGCACATTTCCAGGGAAGGAATTTCAATCGAGGTGTAGTGGAACTTTCCTGTGTTATAAGAGCCATTTCAGAAAGGATCTGGAGAAATAGTTAGTATGAAAGATCTGTGCCATCAAATGAGGCAGTACCTTGAGCCCTGTGCTAATCACTATAGTACTATGTGCTTCCTAACTTAAATGCATGAAGTCTGAAAGCAAGCTTTAAGAAACAGATTTCTGGCAGGTAAGAAAGTCATATACTTTTATTGGTCACACATGAAAAACTGTTTGCCAAATATTATAAATGCTGTGAACAGCATACTCCAAGGTGGCAGTTACTTGGGTGGTGCAGCAGGAGAGGACGCTATTCACAATATCAGCACTGATACTCAAACAATAATAAAATATGTTATTACATATTGACAGTGTACGCAGCACTGAGCATAACATTTGCAGACACAAGCCCCTGCCGTAAAATTCCTATGTCATATTTTTGGTGCCCAAAGTCAGAAAGAGAGCTGACATCGGGATTTTAACCGTCGTTAAAGGTACTGTTCTTAACACTAAACTGCTTATTCTGCCCAGAAGAAGTCTTGCAGTGTATCCATTTACATATTGAATAGGTGACAGACCCTGCAACATTTTGCACATAAAAATAGGTAACACTATAGTTACTCTACTTGTACTGGATGGAGGCACGTCCAACCAATTGCTATGGAAGTCCCTTAACCTACAGTATGCAGTTTCCACACACAAACAATTGGAACCGCTGGTTTTACAGGACCCAAAACATGTAGTGTAACTACTAAATGGAGGGTAAGAGGTTGGTGGTAGAGATGTGCACAGCTTTTGCCCAAAGTTTCCAACCACCCCAAAAAAAAATAGTGAACCAGAGCACAGTAAAAATGTGTAATGTATATCAATTAATGATGCTAACTCCCATCCACAGCCTCTAAATATTGGATTTTTTTTTTTTGGGGGGGGGAATGCTTGGAGAATTACTTGTGAATTTTGATTGAGCTGTGATTCATTAGCAAAACAGCAAATTGATGGTGCTTTCTGAGAAACATTTAGCCCTTAAGTTCTGCTAACGTGTATTCAACTTTTTAAAATTAGCATCTTTCCCAGGTATCTCAGACAGGTCAGTCCACAGTTTTCCTGGGGCCCAGGAATTGACGTTTAATTTTGGCCCCAGCAGGGGGGGAGGGGTTGTTCAGGGCCTAGAGTTGGTGAGTAGGGTTGGGGAATTGTTGCCCTATATTTGCTGAACGTGGAGTGGGTGGAGGTTGTCCTTTGCCCTAAAGTTGATGACCGTGGGGGGGGGGGGGGGTCGGTGCCCTATAGTTGGTGACCGGAAGGGCATGGGGTTCAGGGCCCTAAAGTACATGAGCAGATGGCCCTGATCTCAGGTGTGTTCCTTTTTTGGTACAGGTACTATAATTCTCCACGTATTTCAAAAGTGTTTAGGTGTGAGAAACAAGTAGAGACAAGAGGGGCAAAAAGGAGATAACCTTGAGCAGAGTGGAAAATGTTATTTGCCATAGTCTGAAGCTCTTTACTTTCCAATGCCTTCTCAAGAAGTAGAAGAGAAAACCAAATATGAGCTGCAGGAAAGCAGGTAAAGTATTTAGTATTAAAACATATGTAGCGGAGCTCCTGACTTGTTGTGGGGGTATAGTGCAGGGAATGGTAGATGAAGGGGAGACTCATTGAGGGGTGATATTAGATAGATACGAGCAGTGTGCCTCCGTTGATTGCTCCTGTCCTTATCCCGCATCTTCAATCCCACTCACAGAACTCACCCCAGCACCAGCACTCACCACAGCAGTCACACCACCATCACTCACACGCCTACTCCCACTCCTCCCTTCCATACAGTACCTCTAACACTCACAAATAACAAATAAATAAAATGACACACTCAAACACTTTCAACCTAACAAGACAAAAAAATGGATTAAATAAATTAACAATAAACAAGACAACACTATCACAATTCACTCCAATTCAATCCAACTATAACAATAATCTCAAATCCTCACAAATACTAGGTCTGTCTGCCTGTCACTCACTACTCCAAACAACACAGAGAAAGATTATCAAAATACACAATTTAAATAGGCCGCTCAACTAATTGAAGGTCTCGCGAGAGTCACGCACAATGCAAAACTAAAAAAAAAAACGGCATTTACATGCAACGCCCTTTTCTCCTGTTCCCGCTGACACAAATCACGCTGCTGACTACTCGCCATGATTACAAATGTTACTCTCACAGGGATTCGGGCCTTTCTGCATACCGTGAAATAAAAACGGCAAATAATGGTGAATCAAAACAAGCGCCGTATTTTTTTTCCGGACCTTTCTGCATAAGCCCCTTAATGTCTTCGGTGCCGCTGCTATGCAGAGTCACGTAACCATGGTTATCACTGAAAGATTAACTTTGCAGAGGGTCTCATTCAGAAGCATGGACTCCCCCCGCAGCATGACTGTGGCAGACACTGCCCCCAGTGCCGCAGGCTTGTTTGCCTGCGGCGCTTCGGACAGAATGTCTTGCTACTGTACATCTGTAAGTTTTCCTAATCTTTTATAGTGCTGTTTTTGTACTCCATTAAATTCATAAAAGTGGCTTGTGCCTAGAAAGACCTAAAATTCTAAGGATCAGTGAATCAAAGAAAAAACAATGTAATTCCTTAGCCTCCTATTCCCCAGATAGCTGATTCACTTCAATTACAAATTGGCATTTACTATATACATCAGCGCTATGCCCTTTGCATTAGTGTTATCCTTCTCTTCTGCTGGAGTTTGCAGAGTGGTTAGCATCTAAATATTAGATACTTTCATCCTTGCACCCGCAAGCTCCAATTATTTTTAGTACTGATAAATCTTCACAGAATGTTCAGAACTTGTAATTTCTCTGACAGTCTACTTTATTCATAACTCCTTACAACTTCTATTTTTAATATTTTGTTCCTATAAATTACTTTACTATCTTCTATTCATGACCTGTTTCTCCTTCTCTGTGCAGGTGATATCATGCAATGGTCTGCCTCCCAGAAGCCCACGTTTTAGATGTCCTTGTTGGCAGAGAGCAACACATGTCTCTTAAACTTCACCTAGGCTCCAACACTTCATGCTTCCACTCTATGTCTTATAATATCACGAGGTTCAGGAAGTCTGTTTACTTAATGCATCCAAACTAATTGCTTGAAGAAGCCAAAATGTTGCTGCAATGATAGAAGGGGTAATTGTTGTAGAAATAAGATATCTTTTGGGCAGTGTTTCAAATTATTTTATTTGTGAAATGTGTGACAACCTTGAATAAACACAGCCTTGTACGTGGCAATCTGAAAAGTGACCTAGAATGTTTAACATTATACAACAAGAAAATATATTGAAGTGAGACCAACAGAGCGTACTGTACATTAAATAATTACCAGTTATAAAATGTGATGTATACATTTGATTAAATTACCACGTCTACTTTTTACTTTGACAAGTATCTTATGTGTATTAGATTTTGTCTCCCCTTTAGACTTCGTGTACTTGCTTTCATAACATTTGAATCAGTTAGAGAATTAAATGGGGGGTATTGACAGTATAAGAACATAAGAACTGGCAATACTGGGTAAGACCAAATGGTCCATCAAGACCAATAATCTGTCTTCAGCAGTGGCATTGGAAGCTATAGCAATAAGTATAAAGTCACCCTTTGCCTATTTAAGAACCATATAACTGTTCACTAATCAAAATAACACTAGTTTACTAAAAAGTTAAAGTGTCTCAGGGGGCTATGAACTAAGCAGTGAGCTTTTGCGTTCGAGTATGAAATCTTGACTTGCCTGTTATAAAATGAAGCCAAATGCGGGATTCACTAAGAATGTAAAGCCCATTTTGGTACGTGCGATCAAAAACATGCCCTATCGTGCGACCTGTTTTTCCCCCCCTGCTATTGGGCTGTGAATTCTACAGCACGATAGCTGATAGAAAAAAAAGCAGCATGGAGACGCTGTGTCTCCACGCACGGCTCTTACAGGTGATCGTACTGTAAAAATATTCATTTTAATACTAGTGTACATGTGCAGGGGGTCTCCTGAGCTGAACCCCTACTGAACCCCTACTGAACCCCTACTTCATGAGATACAGGCACCGTTATGGGGTGCCGGTATCCCCTATGCTTTCAAATCTCCTGAGTAACTTGACCGGGTGGTTTAAATCATGAAGTAGGGGGTCCCCGAGGCTGAAACCAATGCGGTTCAGCTCAGGAGACCCCCTGCTCATGTACACTAGTATCAAATCACACAGAACAATAAAAAATAATTCATTACCGTAGCAGATGGCCGCTATGGTAATGAAGCAGCTTTAATGTAATTTTTTTTAATAGTGTGCGGGAGCAGGGGGTCTCCTGAGCTGAACCACTTTAATTTTGGCTCAGGGACCCCCTGCTTCCCGAGATACAGACCCCAGAATGGGGCATCGGATGCCAGTGTGGCCGCCATTTTTAAAGCGTCCGTGTCACATGATGCGGGACATTTAAAAAATGAAGGAGATACCAGCACCCCATATCTGCGCCTGTAACTCGGGAAGCAGTGGGTCTCTGAGGCTGAAATCAATGCAGTTCAGCTCAGGAGACCCCCTGCTCCTGCACACTATTAATAAAAATGAAACTGCATTTATCCACATCGATGTATTTATGTCTGGACACTAATATGTGAGGATTCTTACTCAGTGAATGTGTAATTCTGACCAGCTAGTCGATAAAATAGTGGATTATTGGTGTTATTTGGAACTTTGGTTTATACATATGATACTCGAGGGTTACACACCAGATGAGGTTTATCAATTTGAAGAAATTATGCTTTCAACAATCTATTGATGGCATAGTTAGAACCCAATACAGATTTTTTTACCCTCCACATCACCATCCTCAGCATCCTTGTCCTTCGTAAGAAGCAACATAACAACAATTAAATAAAAAAAGTTTGACAAATAACAATAACTAAAAACAAGAAACAAAAATACAAAACATAACAGTTAAAAATAAGCATTTGCCAAAAAATGCATTTCCTGTCACTGTATTTATCTATAGCCCAAAATGGGTCTGGCAGTTCTGCTCCCAAGAAAAGGAGGTGATGACTGTATATATAGTATTTTCGTTAATGTAGTAATATTTTTATTTAAGTTTTATTTTTCCACACACAGTAAAATAACTGTTTGAATAAATGCTTTGTTTACTATTTCTGTTCCTTGTTCATTATTGTTATAATTAGAGATGGGCACTGTCACGATAAACAAGGTCTTTTAACAGCATTTATATTTAAGGGATCAGTCACAGGGCAAAACAAGGCAGTGAAATAAAATGAGGTTTATTTGGAGAAGACCTTGGAAATACACAGAAATATAAAATATAAAAATATACACATTTACTGGGGACTGGGGAATGAGATCTACCTCTCGTAGGTGCAGGGCACCCGTTTGCATGGGCTTACCCCGAACAGAACCTTGTTCCGAACGTCCTGGACTGAAATCCAGCAGAAAATCCTGACCAGGACCTAGGGCCTCAAGCAGTAAGCGCCGATAAGGCTTTTATCGGCATTTTCCCGCCAAAATTGGATTTGAGATTCAGTAAGCGCCGATAAGTGGTCAAAATCGGCATTTTTTTCTTCCCGATAAAAATTAATCGGCATGCGGCTGCCGATAACCCACTTATCGGCACTTTTCGGCACTTTGTGAAATCGGCTGTATTCTAGTTGCCCCGATCAGCTTATCGGTGCTGATCGGCACTCAAAAATGGAGATATATTCGGCAATTTGTCTCGCCAACTAAAGTTGGCAAGTTGGAGGGGAGAAGGATCGGCAAGGTTGCCGGGACGGCACTTAGAAAAAATAGCTCATCTCTACATCAATGGAGTCAATGGAGCGGGGACTTATAACTTTATAGGACTGTTTACGTTCTATTGCTCATAATACAAATGTAGCAAGTAGAAAAAAACAAATGGCGCACAGCCAGGGAGCCAGGTGGTAGCAGAAAAAGTACCTTTATTCAGTGCACGGTTGGAGACATATTCACCCCTTGGGGGACAAAAACAGGCACCTCCTATGCGTTTCGGACCGGTAGGTCCTTTATCAAGGAGTCTGGGATATGCAGGGATGAGGTATCTTAAATACCTATGTTGTTATTAGAGTAATTGGATAAATCTGCGCGATGTCGCGCCGCATGCCTACTGCGCATGCGCATGACATCACACGGGGCGCCGGTACACCACCCCTAAGGATTATGGGTACGGACCGCCCCCTGTTGCAATCCGCGCATGCCCACCTCAGGCATGAAGACATAAATACCAGTACTGATCTCTGCTTCCACTTCCGCCCATAGTGACATCACTGCGGATCTGTGATAGGCTGAGGCGCACCGCTACACCACCAATGAGTATGATGAGTAGATGATGCGGCCCCAATCACAGACACTCCTGCAGGCATCCACAAATGGACGTGATGGTATGCAAAGTGCTTAATGAAGCAAAACTGATAAAATAAAACATACACTGTGAGCGAACTTATAATGAAGGGGAATCCATAAACGCTCGCAGTGAAAATATAGAACCTCCTCGCTGCAAATCCCACAAATACATTCAGCATATAAAAAACGGACTTCATATTCGGTCCACATCAACATCAAACTTCATATTCAAAACACAACATATAACGTCTCCCTTAAAAAATACATACAAAAAAATTAAAACAAGGTTATACAATGTTAAGACCTTCTTATATTCAGTCTTTTTCAATTGCCTCCAAGGGGAGGAAGAATCAATGAATCAACTATCTCAATCCATTACATAAGGTGTATTCGCTGATATCCATACATTTTAAGCTGAATTTCAATTGTAATAATTAATAATCAATTTATACAAATAGATATCAATCATATTTATTGCTTTAGCTTAAGACAACTAAAGTTGTTTGGAGTGACAGATGCCGCATAAACTCTAAGTCATAGAAGCTCAACAGTATACCAAGTCCTGATGCAACTGTAACCCCACGACACCCGCGCATGACACACTGCACTGACCATAACAATAAGCTACGGGCACAGCCAATACTGTTTCACGCGTGCACGTCGGTTGGGGGTGGGGCTTGCATCGGTAACCTTTTTAAGGATGCCTTGGGACATGACCACGTTCCCACGTCATATGTGGGCGACACTTTGTTTTTATATGTTGAATGCTAAACAATGAGGTGTGTGTGTGTGTGTTACAGTTAGTGTAACATGTTGAAATGATACTTTAAAAGCGATAATAATCTATGATTTAGGACTCCGTCACCAATGTGTAGTAATGGTTAGTCATGTAGTATATTGTTATAGGAAATAATGTCTTTGTGCACGCTACATGTAGGGCTGTCTGCAATGTTAAGCTGCATCCACTCATTTGGCTAACAAATGCTGTATATTATTAATGTACACATATATAATTTGAGTAAAGGCATAACGAAATTTGTATTTACCATTCTTGTAGAAGTCAAAACTGATTTGGCAGCAACAGCTCGCTCCAGGAAGGCACAACAGTATCATCCATGGTTGAGGCAACCGTTGAATCCTGAATCACACACATCTCCATGAGGCCGTCATATGGATCTGCAGTGGCTTCTTCAAACAAGACGTCCGGAGGTACGTGCAGTTGTTGGTTGTTTGCACATCCACATTGGTATTGGCCATATAAGTTTTGATACATATCATAGTAGTTATGTCCATCTTGCATCTGGTCTTGATGAATGGAGGGTGCCGGAATATCAGCAGACGTGACAGTCTGTGCGGCTTCAATGTAACTGGTATTGGTATATTCAATGTAATATGCTATTTAACAGAAGATATGTTCCATGTTCCATGGTAAGTTTAAATGATGGCGCAACATACCAGCATCCATATCGTTGATCTTGCCGATCATGGACACGCTCAAAACATTCATTTGCGTATAAAGTGAATCGTACAGAAGTTTTAAAATGTCGTTGTTTGTCAGGTTATTGGTAGTATGGATATTTGTTTTGGATCAAGTCATAGATTTGCCCCACTGTTGCCCTTTTCTCTGGAATTGACTCGATTGCTTCATAAATCAAAAATTTGTATGATTTACGTGGATGGCTGTGCAATGTGTAAGCTTCTGCCATTTCTTCTCTCTTCAAGTGTACAGTGTCTAAGTTGAACGCATACGGATGTCTGCTGAATGTGTGAATAGTTACATGTTATCTTCGCGGTTTGTTCCAAGGTTATAATACAACCTAACTGTTATACGCCTAGGTTTTCTCCCACAAGAAATTTGTTACAATAATTGGCTGAAATTCTCTGTCTAAGATACCCTCTTTTCAAAGGAATCGAAACTTTTCTTTCTGCTTAGGCAATCAACATGTAAAAAACAAGTTTACTGTTTTAATTACAATAACAATGTGTGTGAAATCATCTACAGTGCTATGATGAACAGATTTCTGCTTACACTTAGCTAAAATTAACCATACACACACATCTCTCTCTTTGTCTGTTTTTCTATTTTTCTCTCTTTCTTTGACTCTCTCTGTTTGTCTTTCTTGATATATATAAAGATATAGATATATATAAAAAATATATATAAATAATTAGATACATATATATGTCAATATATATTTATATATATATATCTATATATATTTAACTATATATTGTGTGTGTGTATATATATATATATATATATATATATATATATATATATATATATATATATATATATATATAGACAAAAAAAAGACTGCGCTCAACAGGTAATAAAGATCTGAATGTAGTTAATAAACAGTATTGATTGGCATATTTGATTGACTATACATAAATTGAATTCTAATAGAATAGCTGAATTAGTACTGGTATTTTCTAAACATGCTGAACTAAAATCAATGGGTGTAATTGTGGACCTGTATATAATTAAACTGAAATAGCTAAAACCCTAAATCACTAATACAAATACATGAAATAAGTGATATAATAATATAATAAAATACAAATTTCTATGAAAGAAAAAATATATATAAAAATAAAAATAAAAATAAAAGGTAAAAATAAAAAATGAAAAATGAAAAAAGGGATTCAAAAATAGGATCTGGCAGCTCTCCACAAGGACCAACGACCTCCCAGGAATCTGCGAACAACAAAAAAAGAAAGCGCCCGATCCTAGTGCAATATGAAAAAAAAACACTTTTAATACAATCGATTAGGTCCAACAAAAATACACTCACAAACAAATAAAAGGTAAAAGCATGTTATGAGTATACTCATTCGCCTCCACGTGCTGCTGTAACTCCGTTTGTAAACTGCTCTCTCTTGGGTGAAGTGTCTGCTTCTCCAGTAGCCCTTATCGGTGCAGGAACTGTGAGAGTCTCTGGAACCGTGACCCGGAAGTAGGATCAAATGCCAGGATGGTGGGTATAACCCTGAGGTTTGGTGTAGACAGGCAAGGTGTTTTTCCCTATAATGTCCACTTGTATGAAGTACCCGGTTCCTGTACCTCTACTGGCAAACCGCTCCCTTCAAGGATAGAGCTCCGGTCTTTCCCATAGTCCTCCGGTGGGTATAGGGGTTGGAACTGTAACCCGGAAGTGTAATCGCCCCCTCTGTGTAAACCGGATGCGGAGCAACGGATGTGCGACCCCGCTGTTGAGGTCTTATTCTACCGGCAAAGTTCCAAAGTCCTGACACAACTGTGCAATAATAAAAGGCAGCAAAACGGCAGCGAACGAGTATTAATAAAAACTGGTCTAGATACCAATAAAAAATCCTCCCTACGCGTTTCTTCACTCAAGGTGATTTCATCAGGGGATCCCCACCGGAGGACTACGGGAAAGACCGGAGCTCTATCCTTGAATGGAGCGGTTTGCCAGTAGAGGTACAGGAACCGGGTACTTCATACAAGTGGACATTATAGGGAAAAACACCTTGCCTGTCTACACCAAACCTCAGGGTTATACCCACCATCCTGGCATTTGATCCTACTTCCGGGTCACGGTTCCAGAGACTCTCACAGTTCCTGCACCGATAAGGGCTACTGGAGAAGCAGACACTTCACCCAAGAGAGAGCAGTTTACAAACGGAGTTACAGCAGCACGTGGAGGCGAATGAGTATACTCATAACATGCTTTTACCTTTTATTTGTTTGTGAGTGTATTTTTGTTGGACCTAATCGATTGTATTAAAAGTGTTTTTTTTTTCATATTGCACTAGGATCGGGCGCTTTCTTTTTTTGTTGTTCATATATATATATATATATATATATATATATATATATATATATATATATATAGTATGTATATATATGTGTGTGTGTGTGTGTATATATATAAGACATGCAAATGAACATACAGTAATATTTACAGTTGCTATATATATATATATATATATATATATATATATATATAGAGAGAGAGAGAGAGAGAGCGAGAGAGAGAGAGAGAGAGAGAGAGAGAGAGAGAGAGAGAGAGAGAGAGAGAGAGAGAGAGAGAGAGAGAGAGAGAGATCTTGCTACATTGAAGGCCTTGTTGTGTGCAAACAGGCCTTGTTCTAATAATCTTAACAGTTCATTACAGTTTATAACATTACTGGGTGAGTATGTTTGAGGGCCTAATTGAGTCAGCTGTGTAGAAGTTGTATTTAACAGCAAACAAGGCCTCTTTGCAGCCATGAAGGCCTGTACTGTTCATTCTGATTATATATATATATATATATATATATATATATATATATATATATATATATATATATATTATGTATAGAGTGCTAAACTAAAGGCATTGATGTGTGTACGCAGGCCTTGTTGTAATCATATTCAAAGTTAAATACAGCTGAGTGAATTCGGGCTCACTCATACTGATACCATAATTGTAGCAAGTGTCCTAACATTTATATCTCATTAACACAAGGCCTGTTTGCTGACAACAGTGGCAGATATATATATATATATATATATATATATATATATATATATATATATATATATATATATATATATATATATATATATATATGTATGTATGTATGTATATATATATATATATATATATATTTATCAGTTAATACACACACACACACACACACACACACACACACACACACACACACACACACACACACACACACACACACACACACACACACACACACACACACACACACACACACACTGTGTGTGTGTGTGTGTGTATACATATATAGATAGAGATACAGAGAGACTACAGATATATTCATACAGATTTACAGATCTGTTATTGTAACCAAAAATCATACATGATCACATGCCAACATTATGAACTATGAAAGAAGATAACGGTAAGTAATGTCTTACAGAGTTAAGACACCAGAAAACATAACATTAAAATGTATGCTTTTATATGGGTACTTAATTAAAGTTGTATGTCAATAATATTAGTGTAACGGGTATTCCACCCCACCCAATCTCATATATAGTGTGGGTGAGTAGAACATGTGGTGTTACCGGTGTGGTGCGTATACCTGCAGGCTCACAGGAGGTCTGAGCCTCCGCTAATGAGAGCCTGGGGTGAATCCTCTGGAACGGATCTTCTTTCAGCGCCTCCACCTATGTAGGGTTCTAGGGAAGTGTAGAATGACCCTACATAGGAACCCAATCAGAAACCACACACACAGTGATTATAATAACTAAGGGCTTTACTAATATGCATGGAGAATATCATCACATTTACATATCCTCATAACCTGTGTCCCTCTCACGAGGAGACACTACCCGTGACATCTCGCAGGACGTTTCCCCAACACTAGGTGATCCCACCCAGTGTCCAGTGAAACCCCCACACCCAATGTCCCGTACTCCTACGGAGATAGTCAATGGGTGACTGTGCAGTCACTAAAACCTCTAGGCCTGTTAGTGCACATGTGTTGGTATAATACCTGCCGAGCACTCCGGTGCTCGGGTCCGCAACAGTCTTCTCAAAGGATCAGTCGGGCGATGCCTCCTTCTGATCCTCCACTGCACTCCTTGTACGTGGACCGCTCGAGCGGTCCCACTCCGGAACAGTCTCTGTGGACCCCAACGTGGGTCCAACCGCTTCACGGGAACAACGATACTTCTCTGTGTCCCTACCTACATAAGGGGCACGTGCTGCACTATTGGCCGTCCCTATGATACAGCAACCTATGGTGGCTTGGGATACTCCTATGGGCCTAAGGGGTCAGGACCTGTCCCACTCCCCTAACTACCCACATCCCTAAGCCTCACTAACTCTAACAGCCAATGTGCTGCTAAACAAGGTGCCTGCCTGTCAGACCTCACAGCAATGCCCGCTGTGACTCTGAAAGTGCAGCACTCTAAACTAGGGCCGCGTCCCTCTCTAGGATCTCCCTAACCAATTACCCACCCAACTAGTGGGGAGTTGGGGCCTACCTGGAGTGTAGGTACCTATATGGGGCAGAAGCTGCACTCGCTCCCCGCACCCTTCCTTCCCTACAGCTCCCTGACTCCAACTCTCTTAACTGCAGACTTCCTTTTCCAGCTCCCACTAATGTAAGTGGCAGGGTCCCTAACCTGAGGGCTGCCCCTGGCAACACTCACCTTACTTGGGAGCTGAGCTATCTCGGACCAAGGGGGTGCTGGCCTAATACAGGGGAGTCCCTCTCTCCTGCACCCTACCTCCTTCCCTTGTCTGTTCCTTCCTCTGACTGACTAACGTGCTCTTCTGCCCGCGAAATGTATCCACTTGCTTTCCTGGCAGTCCTGCAACCCTATTGGCTCCTATGAAGCACCTGATGTGCTTGGCCCTAAGCCTCATGGGAATTGTAGTCCCGTGGAGGCTGTACTTACATTGGGGCCTCGTGTGCGCCTTTCCTGCACCTACACTAACCCCTAATGGCCGCCACAACCTCTCACTATCTATCCCTACTCTCGCGCGACTCTCCTGCGCCTTCCCTGCCCTCACGCAACTGTTCCCTGCCCTCGCGCGATCTTCTGCGCATGCGCGACATTCTCGGGCCGCCGGGGACTCACTGCGCATGCGCGACCCGGCGCAACATGGCGGCGCCCTATTCGCCCGGCTCCGGGAGCGCCGGGAGCCCTGAGACGCGCGTGCGGCCTTGGCAACCCCCGAGCCGGGACCTGACCGCCCTCTCCCCTGCCATCGCCGGACGGAGCCGCCATTGGACGCGGCGGCCCCCGCGATCGGCAGTCAGGTGAGGGGGGTGCTGGAGTGCTGGGGAGACCCTGGCTACACTCTCCTCCTGGTGAAACACCCAACGCCCTCGCTTGGGGAACGACATACATGGTACAATTTTACACACTGAAAATTTTCGTGGCATAACCCGTACACATAACATATCGGCTGCAACATCCCTGAACCCCAGCACATCACACCCATTATTACCCGAGGCTGGCTGAAACCATTTATGGGGTGCCCCTAACTGATCAGGTGGGGGTACCTCACTTTTGCGTCCGTGAGCCTCCCCGGGGTGAATCTCTCGGAAAGCACACTCTGGCGTAACAGTCACTGGTTCAGTGCTACTTCCTCCCCCTGGTGGAAGGAATAGCACAGTGTCCTTCAGACCAACCTTTACTTGTTCATCCAGGGCGTGGAAGCAGCAGGCCAGGCGGCCAGAACCTTTCCCACGGTCCACCACCTGGCGAATGATTTCACTATATCTTTCTCTACACAGTCCTTGTCCCTACATACTGGCGAGGCTTCCACTGGGAAGCGAGCAATGGACAATGTCTCTTTCCTCAAAGTCTCTGTTTCAACTGGCAGGGGGTAAAGGGTAGATACCTTACCACTGCGGTGATTCCCGGTGGCCAACAGGTCCTCAGGGACGCTGTCAGTTCCCACCTCGGCTGTCTTGGGACCTGCCCCCGGCACTTCTGGGGCAGTCCACTTACTCGCTGGAAACTCAGGAGCGTGGGATCCCAGTCCTGGGACCATTTGGAATTGACTCGATTGCTTCATAAATCAAAAATTTGTATGATTTACGTGGATGGCTGTGCAATGTGTAAGCTTCTGCCATTTCTTCTCTCTTCAAGTGTACAGTGTCTAAGTTGAACGCATACGGATGTCTGCTGAATGTGTGAATAGTTACATGTTATCTTCGCGGTTTGTTCCAAGGTTATAATACAACCTAACTGTTATACGCCTAGGTTTTCTCCCACAAGAAATTTGTTACAATAATTGGCTGAAATTCTCTGTCTAAGATACCCTCTTTTCAAAGGAATCGAAACTTTTCTTTCTGCTTAGGCAATCAACATGTAAAAAACAAGTTTACTGTTTTAATTACAATAACAATGTGTGTGAAATCATCTACAGTGCTATGATGAACAGATTTCTGCTTACACTTAGCTAAAATTAACCATACACACACATCTCTCTCTTTGTCTGTTTTTCTATTTTTCTCTCTTTCTTTGACTCTCTCTGTTTGTCTTTCTTGATATATATAAAGATATAGATATATATAAAAAATATATATAAATAATTAGATACATATATATGTCAATATATATTTATATATATATATCTATATATATTTAACTATATATTGTGTGTGTGTATATATATATATATATATATATATATATATATATATATATATATAGACAAAAAAAAGACTGCGCTCAACAGGTAATAAAGATCTGAATGTAGTTAATAAACAGTATTGATTGGCATATTTGATTGACTATACATAAATTGAATTCTAATAGAATAGCTGAATTAGTACTGGTATTTTCTAAACATGCTGAACTAAAATCAATGGGTGTAATTGTGGACCTGTATATAATTAAACTGAAATAGCTAAAACCCTAAATCACTAATACAAATACATGAAATAAGTGATATAATAATATAATAAAATACAAATTTTTATGAAAGAAAAAATATATATAAAAATAAAAATAAAAATAAAAGGTAAAAATAAAAAATGAAAAATGAAAAAAGGGATTCAAAAATAGGATCTGGCAGCTCTCCACAAGGACCAACGACCTCCCAGGAATCTGCGAACAACAAAAAAAGAAAGCGCCCGATCCTAGTGCAATATGAAAAAAAAACACTTTTAATACAATCGATTAGGTCCAACAAAAATACACTCACAAACAAATAAAAGGTAAAAGCATGTTATGAGTATACTCATTCGCCTCCACGTGCTGCTGTAACTCCGTTTGTAAACTGCTCTCTCTTGGGTGAAGTGTCTGCTTCTCCAGTAGCCCTTATCGGTGCAGGAACTGTGAGAGTCTCTGGAACCGTGACCCGGAAGTAGGATCAAATGCCAGGATGGTGGGTATAACCCTGAGGTTTGGTGTAGACAGGCAAGGTGTTTTTCCCTATAATGTCCACTTGTATGAAGTACCCGGTTCCTGTACCTCTACTGGCAAACCGCTCCCTTCAAGGATAGAGCTCCGGTCTTTCCCATAGTCCTCCGGTGGGTATAGGGGTTGGAACTGTAACCCGGAAGTGTAATCGCCCCCTCTGTGTAAACCGGATGCGGAGCAACGGATGTGCGACCCCGCTGTTGAGGTCTTATTCTACCGGCAAAGTTCCAAAGTCCTGACACAACTGTGCAATAATAAAAGGCAGCAAAACGGCAGCGAACGAGTATTAATAAAAACTGGTCTAGATACCAATAAAAAATCCTCCCTACGCGTTTCTTCACTCAAGGTGATTTCATCAGGGGATCCCCACCGGAGGACTACGGGAAAGACCGGAGCTCTATCCTTGAAGGGAGCGGTTTGCCAGTAGAGGTACAGGAACCGGGTACTTCATACAAGTGGACATTATAGGGAAAAACACCTTGCCTGTCTACACCAAACCTCAGGGTTATACCCACCATCCTGGCATTTGATCCTACTTCCGGGTCACGGTTCCAGAGACTCTCACAGTTCCTGCACCGATAAGGGCTACTGGAGAAGCAGACACTTCACCCAAGAGAGAGCAGTTTACAAACGGAGTTACAGCAGCACGTGGAGGCGAATGAGTATACTCATAACATGCTTTTACCTTTTATTTGTTTGTGAGTGTATTTTTGTTGGACCTAATCGATTGTATTAAAAGTGTTTTTTTTTTCATATTGCACTAGGATCGGGCGCTTTCTTTTTTTGTTGTTCATATATATATATATATATATATATATATATATAGTATGTATATATATGTGTGTGTGTGTGTGTATATATATAAGACATGCAAATGAACATACAGTAATATTTACAGTTGCTATATATATATATATATATATATATATATATAGAGAGAGAGAGAGAGAGAGAGAGCGAGAGAGAGAGAGAGAGAGAGAGAGAGAGAGAGAGAGAGAGAGAGAGAGAGAGAGAGAGAGAGAGAGAGAGAGAGAGAGAGAGAGAGATCTTGCTACATTGAAGGCCTTGTTGTGTGCAAACAGGCCTTGTTCTAATAATCTTAACAGTTCATTACAGTTTATAACATTACTGGGTGAGTATGTTTGAGGGCCTAATTGAGTCAGCTGTGTAGAAGTTGTATTTAACAGCAAACAAGGCCTCTTTGCAGCCATGAAGGCCTGTACTGTTCATTCTGATTATATATATATATATATATATATATATATATATATATATTATGTATAGAGTGCTAAACTAAAGGCATTGATGTGTGTACGCAGGCCTTGTTGTAATCATATTCAAAGTTAAATACAGCTGAGTGAATTCGGGCTCACTCATACTGATACCATAATTGTAGCAAGTGTCCTAACATTTATATCTCATTAACACAAGGCCTGTTTGCTGACAACAGTGGCAGATATATATATATATATATATATATATATATATATATATATATATATATATATATATATATATATATATATATATATATATATATATATATATATATATATATATATATATGTATGTATGTATGTATATATATATATATATATATATATTTATCAGTTAATAACACACACACACACACACACACACACACACACACACACACACACACACACACACACACACACACACACACACACACACACACACACACACACACACACACACACACTGTGTGTGTGTGTGTGTGTATACATATATAGATAGAGATACAGAGAGACTACAGATATATTCATACAGATTTACAGATCTGTTATTGTAACCAAAAATCATACATGATCACATGCCAACATTATGAACTATGAAAGAAGATAACGGTAAGTAATGTCTTACAGAGTTAAGACACCAGAAAACATAACATTAAAATGTATGCTTTTATATGGGTACTTAATTAAAGTTGTATGTCAATAATATTAGTGTTAACGGGTATTCCACCCCACCCAATCTCATATATAGTGTGGGTGAGTAGAACATGTGGTGTTACCGGTGTGGTGCGTATACCTGCAGGCTCACAGGAGGTCTGAGCCTCCGCTAATGAGAGCCTGGGGTGAATCCTCTGGAACGGATCTTCTTTCAGCGCCTCCACCTATGTAGGGTTCTAGGGAAGTGTAGAATGACCCTACATAGGAACCCAATCAGAAACCACACACACAGTGATTATAATAACTAAGGGCTTTACTAATATGCATGGAGAATATCATCACATTTACATATCCTCATAACCTGTGTCCCTCTCACGAGGAGACACTACCCGTGACATCTCGCAGGACGTTTCCCCAACACTAGGTGATCCCACCCAGTGTCCAGTGAAACCCCCACACCCAATGTCCCGTACTCCTACGGAGATAGTCAATGGGTGACTGTGCAGTCACTAAAACCTCTAGGCCTGTTAGTGCACATGTGTTGGTATAATACCTGCCGAGCACTCCGGTGCTCGGGTCCGCAACAGTCTTCTCAAAGGATCAGTCGGGCGATGCCTCCTTCTGATCCTCCACTGCACTCCTTGTACGTGGACCGCTCGAGCGGTCCCACTCCGGAACAGTCTCTGTGGACCCCAACGTGGGTCCAACCGCTTCACGGGAACAACGATACTTCTCTGTGTCCCTACCTACATAAGGGGCACGTGCTGCACTATTGGCCGTCCCTATGATACAGCAACCTATGGTGGCTTGGGATACTCCTATGGGCCTAAGGGGTCAGGACCTGTCCCACTCCCCTAACTACCCACATCCCTAAGCCTCACTAACTCTAACAGCCAATGTGCTGCTAAACAAGGTGCCTGCCTGTCAGACCTCACAGCAATGCCCGCTGTGACTCTGAAAGTGCAGCACTCTAAACTAGGGCCGCGTCCCTCTCTAGGATCTCCCTAACCAATTACCCACCCAACTAGTGGGGAGTTGGGGCCTACCTGGAGTGTAGGTACCTATATGGGGCAGAAGCTGCACTCGCTCCCCGCACCCTTCCTTCCCTACAGCTCCCTGACTCCAACTCTCTTAACTGCAGACTTCCTTTTCCAGCTCCCACTAATGTAAGTGGCAGGGTCCCTAACCTGAGGGCTGCCCCTGGCAACACTCACCTTACTTGGGAGCTGAGCTATCTCGGACCAAGGGGGTGCTGGCCTAATACAGGGGAGTCCCTCTCTCCTGCACCCTACCTCCTTCCCTTGTCTGTTCCTTCCTCTGACTGACTAACGTGCTCTTCTGCCCGCGAAATGTATCCACTTGCTTTCCTGGCAGTCCTGCAACCCTATTGGCTCCTATGAAGCACCTGATGTGCTTGGCCCTAAGCCTCATGGGAATTGTAGTCCCGTGGAGGCTGTACTTACATTGGGGCCTCGTGTGCGCCTTTCCTGCACCTACACTAACCCCTAATGGCCGCCACAACCTCTCACTATCTATCCCTACTCTCGCGCGACTCTCCTGCGCCTTCCCTGCCCTCACGCAACTGTTCCCTGCCCTCGCGCGATCTTCTGCGCATGCGCGACATTCTCGGGCCGCCGGGGACTCACTGCGCATGCGCGACCCGGCGCAACATGGCGGCGCCCTATTCGCCCGGCTCCGGGAGCGCCGGGAGCCCTGAGACGCGCGTGCGGCCTTGGCAACCCCCGAGCCGGGACCTGACCGCCCTCTCCCCTGCCATCGCCGGACGGAGCCGCCATTGGACGCGGCGGCCCCCGCGATCGGCAGTCAGGTGAGGGGGGTGCTGGAGTGCTGGGGAGACCCTGGCTACACTCTCCTCCTGGTGAAACACCCAACGCCCTCGCTTGGGGAACGACATACATGGTACAATTTTACACACTGAAAATTTTCGTGGCATAACCCGTACACATAACATATCGGCTGCAACATCCCTGAACCCCAGCACATCACACCCATTATTACCCGAGGCTGGCTGAAACCATTTATGGGGTGCCCCTAACTGATCAGGTGGGGGTACCTCACTTTTGCGTCCGTGAGCCTCCCCGGGGTGAATCTCTCGGAAAGCACACTCTGGCGTAACAGTCACTGGTTCAGTGCTACTTCCTCCCCCTGGTGGAAGGAATAGCACAGTGTCCTTCAGACCAACCTTTACTTGTTCATCCAGGGCGTGGAAGCAGCAGGCCAGGCGGCCAGAACCTTTCCCACGGTCCACCACCTGGCGAATGATTTCACTATATCTTTCTCTACACAGTCCTTGTCCCTACATACTGGCGAGGCTTCCACTGGGAAGCGAGCAATGGACAATGTCTCTTTCCTCAAAGTCTCTGTTTCAACTGGCAGGGGGTAAAGGGTAGATACCTTACCACTGCGGTGATTCCCGGTGGCCAACAGGTCCTCAGGGACGCTGTCAGTTCCCACCTCGGCTGTCTTGGGACCTGCCCCCGGCACTTCTGGGGCAGTCCACTTACTCGCTGGAAACTCAGGAGCGTGGGATCCCAGTCCTGGGACCATTTGGGTCGGAGCGCATGGGCTCACACTACGCTCAGGAGCCGTAACTCTGACCTTCTTCACGGCCACCTCCATCGGAGCCTGTGGGGAGCAAGGGGGTTCCTTACCACTCGGCTGGCTTGCGATGAGTTTCTATTCTTCTGGAAGGATCGGCGGTAGACACTGGTCCACTCTCTTCTCTGGACCGCTACCTTCTAATGAGGACACCTCCACCAGGACGTGATGCAGAGGGGAGCCCTTCGCCCGGGCGACCAGACTTAAGGAGCCTTCGTGCTCCGCGGTCACCTGGAGGCTCACCCCCGACACCCCTGGGGCAGTCGACTCACCCTTGTCATCTGTAGGTACTGGTCCCAAGCCTAGGACCGATGGTACCTCGGTAGTAGGTCGGACTGACCATCGTAGGGCACACGGGCCCACAGCAGGGTCCACAGAGATAGTTGGCTTGATGACTTCACTCGCGTGGTCCGCCGGCAGGCGCATCACCACGAGGGGTTGGTCACTGGAATCACTAAAAGAAGATGGGGGTACAGACACCATACCCTGTGATTCCTCTGTGTCATCGCTGGGGTGGTTCGCCGGTAGGCGCATCGCCACCGATGGGACTTCCACCTCTTCCCCGGAAGATATCATGACAGTATCCTCCGCAAGGTAGTCACCAGATTCTTCTGTAATACAGCCAGTGGTTGTGGGTACGAAGCTGACGTGCTCCGGTACCTCCACTGCAGTCGCACTCTTCTCCGCCAAGGGTTCACTTGGCTAATTAGCTGGCTCTGTAGGCTGGGGTACAATAGGCATCAAGAAAATTGCACCGCAGCAATCACATCTGGGCTCCCACGCCAGTGCGCCTCTAGAACAGTCACAGGTGGGGCTAAAGCATTGTACACCCGGTTCTCCGCCTACCTCAGTCATCTTGAAGTTTAGCGGTAACTGGGACATGTCGGCTCCGTCGACATAGGCTTCTTGCAAACAGGGGCACATTAGCATAAGGATATGTATTCCTGGCGCTCGCCAGGGCACATACACATTAGGGTGCATCCCCTGACAGTCTATCTCATCCTCATCCTCATGCATCATCTCATCCTCATCCTCAGCGATCAAAGAGTCTATTACTGCATCAACGTATGGTTGAAGATCACAGTGCTTGCTCCCCCTGGTGGAATCTGAAGGAAGGGCACTTTCTACAAGGGAGTGGTTTTGGCTCTGCACTGAGTCACTCACATCACAAGGGAGGGGCTCTGATTTTCGCGCCAAACCCGGACAGATTTTTGCAACATCTTGCTGTGCAGGTTGGCAGTCAGCAGCACGTGCGCTCTCCTGATTTGGCGGGAGACGCCATCCTGCTTGGTCTGCGTAGACTAGGGGGTACCCTTCTGAGGGGCCCCCGGGCATGAACAGTGCGGACAGTGCCTCTGCCAGGCATATATTCTCAGTGTGGGTTACTACAAAAAGAATGGTTTTCCATGTGGACGTGGGATCTTGTTCCTCATCTAAGACACATGTCCACGGCCACTCAGGAATTTTACACATATACTCCCGGACCTTCATTTTGGGTATAGTTACGGGAATGCCTCCTACCGCCACTACCTGTCCAGGGTCTAGATATTGCCTCAAAGCCCAGGCAAGTACCTCGTGTCCGGACTTTACAAACATGGTGACAAAAAAAGGGACGGGACAATTTGGAAAAAAAATGGAACAGGGCACCCCAGGTGGTATCTCAGCAGCGCCTCCAAATGTAACGGGTATTCCACCCCACCCAATCTCATATATAGTGTGGGTGAGTAGAACATGTGGTGTTACCGGTGTGGTGCGTATACCTGCAGGCTCACAGGAGGTCTGAGCCTCCGCTAATGAGAGCCTGGGGTGAATCCTCTGGAACGGATCTTCTTTCAGCGCCTCCACCTATGTAGGGTTCTAGGGAAGTGTAGAATGACCCTACATAGGAACCCAATCAGAAACCACACACACACAGTGATTATAATAACTAAGGGCTTTACTAATATGCATGGAGAATATCATCACATTTACATATCCTCATAACCTGTGTCCCTCTCACGAGGAGACACTATCCGTGACGTCTCGCAGGACGTTTCCCCAACACTAGGTGATCCCACCCAGTGTCCAGTGAAACCCCCACACCCAATGTCCCGTACTCCTACGGAGATAGTCAATGGGTGACTGTGCAGTCACTAAAACCTCTAGGCCTGTTGGTGCACATGTGTTGGTATAATACCTGCCGAGCACTCCGGTGCTCGGGTCCGCAACAGTCTTCTCAAAGGATCAGTCGGGCGATGCCTCCTTCTGATCCTCCACTGCACTCCTTGTACGTGGACCGCTCGAGCGGTCCCACTCCGGAACAGTCTCTGTGGACTCCAACGTGGGTCCAACCGCTTCACGGGAACAACGATATTTCTCTGTGTCCCTACCTACATAAGGGGCACGTGCTGCACTATAGGCCGTCCCTATGATACAGCAACCTATGGTGGCTTGGGATACTCCTATGGGCCTAAGGGGTCAGGACCTGTCCCACTCCCCTAACTACCCACATCCCTAAGCCTCACTAACTCTAACAGCCAACGTGCTGCTAAACAAGGTGCCTGCCTGTCAGACCTCACAGCAATGCCCGCTGTGACTCTGACAGTGCAGCACTCTAAACTAGGGCTGCGTCCCTCTCTAGGATCTCCCTAACCAATTACCCAAAGCTGCACTCGCTCCCCGCACCCTTCCTTCCCTACAGCTCCCTGACTCCAACTCTCTTAACTGCAGACTTCCTTTTCCAGCTCCCACTAATGTAAGTGACAGGGTCCCTAACCTGAGGGCCGCCCCTGGCAACACTCACCTTACTGGGGAGCTGAGCTATCTCGGACCAAGGGGGTGCTGGCCTAATACAGGGGAGTCCCTCTCTCCTGCACCCTACCTCCTTCCCTTGTCTGTTCCTTCCTCTGACTGACTAACGTGCTCTTCTGCCCGCGAAATGTATCCACTTGCTTTCCTGGCAGTCCTGCAGCCCTATTGGCTTCTATGAAGCACCTGATGTGCTTGGCCCTAAGCCTCATGGGAATTGTAGTCCCGTGGAGGCTGTACTTACATTGGGGCCGCGTGCGCGCCTTTCCTGCACCTACACTAACCCCTAATGGCCACCACAACCTCTCACTATCTATCCCTACTCTCGCGCGACTCTCCTGCGCCTTCCCTGCCCTCACGCAACTGTTCCCTGCCCTCGCGCGATCTTCTGCGCATGCGCGACTATCTCGGGCCGCCGGGGACTCACTGCGCATGCGCGACCCGGCGCAACATGGCGGCGCCCTATTCGCCCGGCTCCGGGAGCGCCGGGAGCCCTGAGACGCGCGTGCGGCCTTGGCAACCGGCCGCACGCGTCCCCGGCAACCCCCGAGCCGGGACCTGACCGCCCTCTCCCCTGCCATTGCCAGACGGAGCCGCCATTGGACGCGGCGGCCCCGGCGATCAGCAGTCAGGTGAGGGGGGTGCTGGAGTGCTGGGGAGACCTGGCTACACTAGCATGAAATGACTATCTACATTACCAAAATAACCCACATACATCTCATCTTGAACAAGAGCTAAGTGAATGTCATCTTCCATTAACATGCCAAGTGTGTAATAATGTTGTACCATGAATCAACTGATGATTAATAGATATTCATATGTTATAAAATATGCCTTCATTCAGTCAGTGAGCATTTATAAACATTCATGTGTACAAGGACATACTTGATTGTTATCAAGCATCTGTACATGATCAGACATACACTATGCATGAAATAGTCTGCAGTAAACAACACCAGTACACCAACAAATTTAGTGAATGTGATTATTTATTTTTGTTTATCCTTTTGAGAGCGAGTCACAGGCCTGCTTGTTGGCTATTGTGTTTGCCTTTTCCCTCTGCCAAGTACTCTGGCCTTAACTGTACCACTTGTACTGGCCTGTGGCAGTTCTGTGGCACTGGGTGTGGGCAGTGGCAGTTCTGTGGCACTGGGTGTGGGCAGTGGCACTTCATGGCACTAAGTGTCGGCTGTTGCACTTCAGGGGCACTGGGTGTGGGCAGTGGCAGTTCAGTGGCACTGGATGTGGGCTGTGGCACTTCAGTGGCACTAAGTGTGAGCTGTTGCACTTCAGGGGCACTAAGTGTGGGCTGTGGCAGTTCAGGGGCACTGGGTGTGGGCTGTGGCAGTTGTGAAACAGTTGATAAACATTGCAAGAGTGATGGTGGAGCACTTTCTTGTTTTTGTGTTTTAATATTTTTCCAAAAGCTGGTTATTTTTAATTGTTGCCCTAACTTTCTTTTGCGTGTCTCATTTGTAGGTGTCGGTTCCATATTTTGAACAGATGTAAGCGGTTGGATATTGACAGGGACCTGCACAGAACTTGCACCTACTGTACCGGTATCATCCAGAACTGGGGAATGAAGAACAGATGTCTGTGGAGAAAAAGTAGCAGCATGTAAAGATCCATCCTCTGATGGGGTAAAGTGGAACTGTTGTTCTCTTGCTGTACTCCGATACTGATTTGCTTGGCTTACATTCAGAACTAGTGCTTGTAATGTCCTGTTTACATTTTGGATTTCTTTAGGAACTTGGATGATGACTTTTTGAATTTGTGACATTTCTGATATTGACCTTTCATGCATCCTTTCATGCAGTGAGATCATCCTTTCAAGCACTGACATCATTTCTGAATGGTGACAATTTTCTTCACCCAAGATTCGTTCTTCAGAAGCTGCAATAGCTGAGTAGGTGTCATGAGCAGGAGGACTTGAATGCTGGGTTAATCCAGGAGTGTCAACATCTTCATGGTCACTTGAGTGAATTTGTCCTTGAGCGGCAACATCTGGTTCTACAAATAAAGAAAGACATTATGAACTGCCATGGAACTTTCCCTTTGTTTTCACTATAATGATAGTTGTTCTCATAGTGTAACACAACATGTTTCCATAATTTTTTATTTGTGTCCAATTAAAAGATGATGCTTGAAGTAACAAGGATGTTTCGACTCAGTGTGAAAGAAGAATGAATTAAAGTTTGTTGTAACATCACAACTCCTATCTGATACTTAAAAACACACACAATACATGTTGTCAGGAAACACTACATCTTCTGTGACAATAACTGATGTGAAGTTCATTACATGTGAAAGGCATTTATTTTGCATGGCAAATGAAATTCTTCAAATGTACACATTATATGTGCTGCACCTCATACACTCTCCTTCCATTCTTGATGATGACCTTGATGGGACAGGTGATGAGACATGTTCAGTGTCAGGTGACACAGGAGCTGCAGGAGCAACTATATAGAAGAATAACATCAGAATGTAATTGTCATGTGTACATAATTAACATGAAGTATCTGTAGTGGGAGTAGTTATGGCTAAATATCAGCATCACATAACGAAATGACAATGATATGGTTCAGGCAATCTGTATATTATCCATCTTAACATAAATGTACATGTGAACCTAATCGGCACATTCATTTTCAACACCATACAACATACAATGTTCATGCAGGAATGCGTTGTAAAATGAAGTGTTCTGTTGTACATACACTGCATATGGTGTGTACTAATCTAACTATAATAATGTACATCACTACCATGTAAGCAAAGTTGACTCTGCTTACAATTCAGCACCTAATTGTGGAAATGTGTATGAATGTGTTTAGAGATCTGTCCGAACATTTAAGAGAAGCAGGTGTAGTGCTCAATGTGGCTGACACTCAGCAACACATGCAGTGTGTCTCTCACAGATGGTACTGGTGTGATAAGGTGGCGTATCTATAACGTTAAAAGAATATATGAGTGAACGAATGACTAATGTACATTTTCATATATAGTGGACTGGTGGGTGAAAGTATTCAGATAATTACCATTTCAAATGAATGTGATGAACTTCTGTTCACCTTGTCAGCTTCTAACAACTGTAGTCCCTCCCCCAAGACATGACACCACCCTGACCTTTTATTTGGTTCTACCACCTGTAAGGCGTCCCACAAGACTTGACCCTACCATGACCCTATGATCTGGCTCTGTGGCCGACCCCACCCCCTCTGTTCACCTCTATGCTGTGATTACATATTAATTGCAGCTGGTTTCACACACCGGTACATGTGCGAAATACAAATATGAAGTGAGCTACATATGAACACAAATACCATATGGTACATGTTCCTATTTATGCTCACATTATACTACATGAAGCGAACAAAGAGCTTTAATAAAACATAACGAAATTTGTGTTTGCAAATTATTTATGTTCGCCTTTAAATGCACAATATTCCATGCAAGTCTTGATTAGGCAGTAATGGCCTGTTTATAGGTGTAACATAGATTATAACTAATATATATATATATTATATGTATATATGTATATATGTATCGACACATACACTACCGACACACTTTATTGAAGTGTGGTCTGGTACGGTACCGCAAGCCGGGAAATCTCCCGGCTTGCTAGTGGCCGCCCCTCGGTGTCCAGGGGCTCCCCGAGGGAGCCCTGGTGTCCCGCGATCGCGGGACAGCGGCAGGGGGTTCCGGGGGACCCGGCGGACCCGGCAGCGGTAGGGAGAGCGCCCCGATCGGAGGGCGCTCTTCCGCTGCTTTGGCGCGCGCCCGTCACACTCGGGGCGCGCGCCAGGCTACTGCTGCGGCACAGAACGGGCAAATGCTCGAATAAACTGTGCCGCAGCAGTACATGAAATAGTGAATTATGCATTTGTGTGCACAGACACAGTATAACGAAGTTATACATTACTGTGACAAAGAATGAGTGCGGGTGTGCTTTGTGGTTATGCATGTTAACCCATTGTTTGTACAAAGATTCACACATACATTCAGCTTTCAACTATAGGGCAAAGATGTTGAATGCTTTGTAAGGTAGAAGGTTGCAGTGTGTGTTATTTGGAAGATCATTACACATAATCCCTTTATGCAGGTCAAGTTGTGCATGTTTACTCATAATGATGTCATCCACGATAGCTGAGCCAATACATGTTTCCAAACACACATAGATATATATATCTATATATATATATATATATATATATATATATATATATATAATATATATATATATATATATATATATATATATATATATATATATATATATATATATATATATATAGATATATATATATATATATATATATATATATTATATATATTATATATTATATATATATATATATATATATGATATATATATAATTTTTTTTGTTTTTTTTAAGGACAACTATATATATAAAATATATATATATAATATATATATATAGATAGATAGATAGATAGATAGATAGATAGATAGAGATAGAGAGAGAGATGAGAGAGAGAAGAGATGAAGAGAGAGAGAGAGAGAGAGAGAGAGAGAGAGAGACATATATACAGATATATATGTAGGTATGCTTATATTGGGAAAAACTATAAGTTTCAGCGGAAATATAGATAAGAACTGTAACATACGACACGCGTAGTACAGTAACATTTGTCACCTGGTTGAAATTGAGCCGAATAAATTCCGATATCTCTGTCCCCTTCCAAACCCCTCCACGACGACAGGAAGAAATTTTTCCCGCATCTGCTCCTTCAATGGAGTTAACATTAGAGCTTGTGCTGGCGGGCCACCTCCAGTGGCAGAAGCATGCATCCGTTGTGCTTGGATTTTTTTCTTTAAGTTTGCCCTGATATCAACGAATCTCTTCCGACAATTCGCCCGGTCCCTGACATGATTCCGACACGCAGACACAGCCAATGTTATTTGATCCCACATTTCTTTTTTTGAGGCTGAACTTGTCCGCCCTTGAAATACATAAAAAATATATGACGTTACAAATTAATAGAAAGACGAACATTGTACAAAAATGATACCTGTTCCAAGAGATACCAAACATGCTGGTTTAGGTGGAATATGTGTAGCACATGAGCATTTATGAGGAAACATACAAATCTAAGGAAGCTTGCATGAATATTGTATGAACTTTGGCAAACTTTTTAGACTGATTGTTATGGTCGTTATAAAGCATGAAGGATTATGTGTGTAACAATTAACTTTAATTGATAGATATTAGAGAATTATAGCTTGATATTAAGACATCTCACATGACCTAGTATCACATGTCTTTGAACAATCAATGCAAAGATAGACTTACCTAGTAAATGCCCATACAGAGAGTCATAGTGCTCCAAAATCCGTGTGACAAGAACTCTGTTTTCCTCTTCATTGAAACGAGGATTACGTGGCCGCTCCACACTTTTCCTCCGAACACGTGCAGCCCTGGAGCTTGGCTGGACTCACCTTCTTCCAAAGGAAGAGACACCAAAAGCGGCCCACCACCAACCACCCCACCACCAGACACCCCAGCAGCACCAGCAGCAGACATCCCACTTGCACCAGCAACATACACCCCACCAGCACCAGCAACAGACACACTCACAGCACCAGCAACAGACACGCCAGCAGCACCAGCAACAGAGCCACCAGCAGCACTCGCACTCACAGCAACACCACTCACACTCCCAGCAACACCAGTCGCACTCGCAGCAACAGCACTCCCCTGAATTCTACGTTCACTCAGACACGTACCACTCACACCAGCATCACTCTTCCCACGCCTTTCGGCCATACCTATAGCACTCACAAAGAACAGAAAAGAAATTTAAAGACAATCGCACTGAACACTTACAAAGTGAAAACAAGATAAAGATGTTAACAAAACAACACAGGACAAACCTCTCACAATACACAACAACTCTCTTAGTCAATATGAAATATGTAAATCGCCCAGCTCTGTGTGTCTCTCTCTCTCTCTCTGTCTCTCCCAACAACACAGAGAATGAATAAAAATACACGCTGCCTTTAAATGGGCCGCTCAATCAAAAACATGCTTGCTTCGGCAGATTCAGCAAGAAGTTTCATTGGCGAACCTAACACCACCCCGCCATGCATGCCGATACACCTGTGTGTGATTGGCAAATCATCGGCAGAGTGGGAACAAATGTTTTCGGCTTGATTCGGAAGGGATTCGGCACTTATTGCATACGGCGAGGGAAAATCGGCAGAATCATGCCGATAAGGAACACTTGGCGAGAGGACTTTTTCGGCGCTTACTGCATGGAGCCCCTAGTCCTGAATTCCCTGAAACCGATTTCGGCAGAAAATCCTTGTCGCGACCGCTAGTTCGATTTTGAGAACTTGCCCACAAAGACGGACTTAGTCTCTGCGAGGCAAACTTTTCAGGCTTCAAAAGGTCGCTTTGTTATTTCGAGCAGAGCAACTTTGAAAAGCCCGACATAGCTTCATCAACTCCTGATTGGTTGCGCTACTCTCTTTCCTGGTCACCACTTACATACACTCTGCTGGGCTATCCCCAAAATGGAGGGGGGAAGAATCAGCCAATCAGAGAAGGGGAATCCCTCCCCACCAGCCAGAAAGAGGGGCTCGACTCTTGGCTGATGTCAGGAGAATAGGCGTTCCTTAGCGGCTTCAGGATGAGTGGGAAATATGATTGTAGCCAAGAGGATCAGACTCTATGGCTGACTCATTGCCTCCAGCCGGGCCGGCTCCACCAGGTCTGGCATTGACAAAAGGTGTCCCTTTGTAGTCCGGACCTGGCCATTCATCTTTTCTCACTCACCAATGTTATTTCCCTGTGCTAACATTAACAAAGGTTTGTGGATATGTGATTTATTAGGTTAATGACTCATTAGTATATGATTTGTGTATGAGTTAGCCAGCCGCCCATTAAAAGTTAGCGATCCAAAATGTTTCTGGTTAACGCGAGAGCATCATAACGCTAAACACCTTTGTGGATATGCATTATGACTATTCATACGTTAAATGGAGGTAATGTCATGATAAAAGATTTAACGGACTTCTGAGGATTTATCCCCTTAGTGCAGGGGTCATCAAACTCTTAGTCCAAAAGAGCCAAATATGAGTAGCACGGCGATTTTGAATTTTTCAAAGAGCCATAATTATATTTTTACAAATACGGTTGATTAACCGTCATCACATCAGGCTGTCCCCTCATCATTATTCCCCCTCATCACATCAGGCTGCCCCCCCCCCCCCCAGGGCCGCCAACAGAAATTATGGGGCCCAGGACAAATGAAAGGAGCAGCCCCCCCCCCGAACCCATAGCGTACCTACCACAAAGAAATATCTTTTAGCGCGCAACTTTTACTTAACTGTTTTCTTATTGTGATACAGAAAAAAACATTACAGTGCAACCTATTTATTTTTATATTTTCAACAAAAGACATGTGACTGCCTGGGTGGGTGAGTGAGTGGGTAGGTGAATGACAGTATAATGACAGTTGGGTGAATGATGGTGGGTGGGTGGGTGGGTGAATGACGGTGGGTGGGTGAATGACAGTGGGTGAATGACAGTGGGTGAATGACAGTGGTTGAATGACAATGGGTGGGTGAATGACAGTGGGTAAATGACAATGGGTGAATGACAATGGGTGGGTGAATGACAGTTGTGAATGACAGTGGGTGGGTGGGTGAATGACAGTGGGTGGGTGGGCGAATGACAGTTGGGTGAATGACAGTTGAATGACAGTGGGTGCGAGGGTGACAGTGACTGGGTGGGAGGGTGATAGTGACTGACAGTGACTGGTGGGAGGAGTAACAGTGACTGGGTGGGAGGGTGACAGTGACTGACAGTGACTGGGTGGGTGACAGTGACTTGGTGGGTGACAGTGACTTACCTTGACTTGGTGGGTGCAGGTTGCCACCGGACTCTTTCCCCTCCTGCCCCCGATATCCCTGCGGCAGCTGCCCGGGAGGGGAGGTGGGCTTGGGGGTGCGGGAGGTGGGCTCGGGAGGTGGGCTCGGAAGGTGGGCTCGGGGGGAGCATGGGAAGCTGGCCACGGGGGGAAGCAGGGGGAAGCAGGCCGCAGGATTACCTGGTACTTCCCCCTCCGTCCCACGTTGGGAGCGGGGGGGAGGGGCCGCAGCAAGATGAGCTGGTACTTCCCCCTCCATCCCACGTTTGGAGCGGGGGGGAGAGGGGCCGCCGCAGGAAGAGCTGGTACTTCCCCCTCCATCCCACGTTGGGAGCGGGGGGGGAGGGGCCGCCATAGGAAGAGCTGGTACTTCCCCCTCCATCCCACGTTGGGAGCGGGGGGGAGGGGCCACCACAGGAAGAGCTGGAACTTCCCCCTCCGTCCACGTTGGGAGCGGGGGGGGAGGGGCCGCCACAGGAAGAGCTTGTACTTCCCCCTCCATCCCACATTTGGGGACCTGCGTAAGCGCATGCGCGCGCCGGGACCGCAGGGGAATTGCCGCCATTTTGCTCCCGCATCGCGCCTGCCCCTCAATTTCAAATACTGAGGGGAGAGCCGCACGGACTTGCCCAAAGAGCCGCAAGTGGCCCGCGAGCCGCGGTTTCATGACCCCTGCCTTAGTGCTTTGTTCTGCTCACACTGCTAGAGCCGCTGCCTAGAAAAGGCTTATCAACTCAATACACAGAAGTGTGGACTGTGACTCATTTAATATATTTTGCATAGTCTTTAGCATATCTCCCAAGGTACCTCAAGTGTGCTCCTTTTTCAGCACAGACATTTCACCCTAATTTATTTGGAGAGAGGTTTGAGGGGATATATAGACAACTGGAGACACTACATTAGTGTTATTTCCCTGTACTAACATTAACAGACCTTAGTGCATCTGCGATGTTGGGATAATGATTTATTAGCATACCATTTACATATGAGTAACACTAACGTCTTTAGAAAAATATCTATATGCTATTTCAATGAATAATAGTAGGTTAATGTTATGTAAATTGCTTTATTGCATAGGCATTATGATTAAGCTAATATTAAAATTAGGTTAAAGAACCTCTCAGAGTCTAGTGCATATGAGCCGATATTCAAATATGCTGCGTAGCAGTCATCTCTACGCTAAGGAAGAATTCACCTCCATTCAAGGGCTAACTGCTTCTCCAGTATGGTAAAGGCAGCTTCTTAGCATACATATAGGAGGGATCCAAGTACTGAATAAAAGAATGTGTGAGAGCATTCAATATCATAACGTAACTACAGTATAAACCATTTATTTGAGGTGGAACCCAAAAACGACGGTATATTCTTTAGTTTAGCAACTGTGTTCACAGTCAAAGATATTAAAATCAAAAACCAGCATACAGAAGCCAAACCAGAGCTGACTCCAAAGAAATGTAGCAAAGTGAATGTATTTATTTGCTTAGTGTTCTCTGATGAAATTCCTCAGACAGCCTGTCTTGTCTGTGTATGCTATGTTCACTGTTTAAATAAATAAGTTCAAGCTACATTTCTCTGGTTTCTCCTGTAGGTTGTTTTGTTCTTGCATTTTTTGTGTTCAACAATATGATAATCAATTTGCCATGTCGTTTGTGAATTCACATTGAAAAAAATCCATCATCAGATACCATAATTTATGTGAAAACGGTCATAGAAATTGCCTTTTATAATATGCCAGTCAAAGACCACATCACTATGGTCTATAGTCTCCTTATATGTTTTGTCATTTCCAATAAATGTTCATGACTAGGATAGTATTAAAAACAGCCCACTACAGTATTGCTGTATTAAAAACAGAAAAGTTCCAAATAACATCTGTTATGAAGGCTTTTATAATATCTGCTTTAAAGCAAGAACATGCATCTTAGTAAGCCATTTAGTTCAAAGTGTAATTGAATGGCGTATATAAAGATGATGTGACACTGGCAATCATTCAGTGTAAATGATAAATATTACATGGGCAATATGGGCTCTTTATTTGAAATTTGTTTTCTAGAACGTCCTAAAAAATATGTTAAATATTGAGCTTGTATTTAAATCAGTAATCTTTGAATTGCTTTAATTTAAGATCCAGGGAACCCTAGGTTCCGATATTCTTACTGGTAAAGTTCCTGGTTTCTGCTGGAGATTTAAATGACCATCCAAAAGGGTGGTGCATCGGATGATGTTGCCATTCCCTTTAGACCCACGTGACACTATAACAGTCATATTGTTTCCCCTGGTAATATCTCGGGAACCTGGAGTGTCTCAGGAGCTGAAATGAACGTGGTTCAAATCAAAAGCACCCCCTTGTTCTCATCCTGGAAAAAAAGAAAGGAGGGGGAGGTGAGGCCGGGTGAATTGCTGCTTTAGTAATGAGGAAGGATAGATCAAATAGCACTCTTTGTTGAAAATAAAAACTCTCCATCCCAAAATGTGATTTACAATACATTTATATTTATATATCCAACTGAGATGATTAACCGCTGTGGTCCTCTTCTATATCTAGCTGGGGGAACAATTTACATCCTTGCAAGTTTGACAACATTTCCCTTTCATACTTTCATTTCCCTTTCATACTGCAATAACTTATAGACATGCTGGAACTGTTGTGTTTTTGACTTGTTTGTTTAAAGGGTTGTCATCCACATTACTAACAAATTACATGGGCTGTAAAGTAGACCCTGCTCTTAAAATTCCCGAGGTTCAACAATTTCCAGGAATACGGATATGGGCCGGTCTAAATTAGATAAATAATCTAAATGGTTCCATTCTGCTTCACTGCTCAGATGATCTTTAAGAGTATACAGCTCCTATTGTAATGCATTAAAAATAAATGAGTAAAGATTGAGTTTTAAAAATACTGCTAAAGGAAAAAACCATTTCACTAAGCTACATTTCACTACACTATTGGTTTCATGGCTATATATATATATATATATATATATATAACAGCGCACACCCTAGTGCATTACCACAACAAATTGGATTTATTATTAAAAAGGGGGTAAACAATGCCCACTTACAAGAAAGTAAAATTGACATTTCATATAAAGGTATCTTTGGACGGAATCATTTTATATATTCACCGTCAGCAGACCCCGCTAAGCCGCGCTGAGCAGATGCACTTACACCCTGCATCTGTAATCAGCGTGGCTTTAGGAGCCTCTTACATATGCGTGCGGAGGCTCAGAAAATTGAAGGAGACAGGCAGGATTAAAATTTCTGCGCTGAGGGGAGCGGAGGAGTGGTCACGTGACTGCAAACATCCAATGGGAATGAGGGACTAGCCCCGCCTCCCACCATGCCTCCACTCTGCCTCCTTCACGCCTCTGCCACACCTCCGTCACGCCCCCAAAGCGCGCTCACTGCCTCACCTGCCAGGACGCAAAAAAGCACCAGCTTGAGCAGGCGAGGCAGAGCAGGAGCACGGCTCAGTGCGGCCTGAGGCACAACGCCTGAGGTCTTAACCTCATGACACCCAGGGATTCCCCTCGGCATACGGATCACGAAAATGGTAGCGCAATGATGTCACACCCAACGCGTTGCGTCAGTCGACTTCCTCAGGGGATGCCTGATGATGCGCGGCTTGCAACTTAAATAATGCATACTTACCTCATTTCATTGGCCAGCAGAGGAAACTCATAATCCATTATCAATTAAGGGAGGAACACTATATATAATATGATGCCATAAGAACCAGATAGAAACACCTGGAAATAGTTAAAAACGTACGTCTGTATGAGCACAGACCTGAAAACCGAAGTAAACAGCAAATATATTTAGAAGTTGATAATACTCTAAACCAGAACATGTCAATGTTTCTGGTAATAAAGACATATACCATTAACTGATACGATAAATAAAAGGTTAAAATGACAAGTATAAAAACACCTAAGGTTTAAAAGGTTAAAAATAATGGTAAATGGTGTAATTGGCATTGAGAGAAAATTGACATTCAAAATATGTGATATACGTGTAAAAATAATATATGAATAAAAAGAAAATCCATGTTGATAAAATGTATGATAAAAATAAAGACTACCTATGTGAAAAATGAAAACAATAAAAAGAATAAGGAAGGGAGGGAAGGAGGAGGGGAAAAGGGGAAGGAAAAAAAAAGGGGGGGGGGAGATAGAGAATGGGATAGAGGTAGGGAGGGAATGAAAGGGGAAATGGGAAGGGGAGGGAGGGGGGAAAGGGGGGGAAAGGGGGATACAGTCAAGACCAAATAATAAAAAGAAAAAATATATATAACCAAATGCATAAAAATAAATGACACAGATCATGAAAATGGTCAATAATAAAATGACCTAAGCTATAGTGCTAATGTCCAGATGTTCATTAAGACTAAAGGGCACAAGGCAATTGAATTGAAAGATCCAATAGCTTTCTCTCTTAGAAAGAAGCTTGAATCTTTCACCAGCTAGCATGGATGGTGGTATTACCTCCAAACCCATTATTTTCATACCATCAGGCTTTTTGTCATGCATTAATGAAAAATGTTTAGAAAGATAATGGTTTGTGACCCATTAATAATGTTTTTCCTATGTTCCAAAAAACATGTGCTTAATGGCCTGGTCATTCTCTATAGGTCAGTAAGTACACGACATAGGTAGTAATGCAAATGACAAATCCCTTCACTTGAAAAGAGGGACTACCAGGGAGGGAGGATTGAAATTACTTCTTACAATTCATAAATGAACAAATAATACATCTTCCTCGGCCACATTTGTAATTACCTGCCTGTCTCAAATTAACTTTTGACTCAAGCAGGAACATACAAATCCTGAAGCTACACGCCACAGATAGCGAGAGACAAGGTTGAAACTGCTGCAGGACCCAGAGTGGTCAAATTGCTTGTGTCCTCTTGGGAACATGTGAGTTGAATGAGCTCAATGTTCTTATATATGTTTTATTACAATTGTATTACACTATATATTTTTCCTTTATTTATATATGGTTTGGGAGAATTCCTATTACCACACTGCTCCAGATCAGCAATCTGGAAATGCCTGAATTATTCTTCTACCACGTGAGTGGGCACTCATTAGTTTAAATTATATTTAACTATTTATATGCATTACTGCAATATGTTGTGTTTTTTACTTTTTTCATGTACCTGAGGGGAGTCTTTTGCGCTTGGGAGTGTTCTTTTTACCTTGTCTAAGGGTGTTAGGAAACACCCTCATACCAGCTGCATCTCCCCAGTGGTGGTATTTTTTACTTATATTTGTTATTTTAATTTTATTTATCTTATTTAAACACTTTTGGTGATTTGGGTTTGCGCTTATTCTCTGTGCTACATAACTGGGGGCAGACCTGGTACCCATAGCCATTCCACAGATATGTAAATAAAATTGTGACTGGAACAGAAAATAGTTATGAGTGAGAATAAATCTAATAATGGATAAAATAAATGCACCCTGAGTGTTAGCCATTTTTGTGTCACCTTCCAAATAATGTTGAACCGCTGACAGACCCATGTCATGTGCAATGCAAGTATACAGTGACTGGACGTTACATGTAGCCCATACATAAGATGGTTTCCAAATAATATCTGAGACGGAATCGAAGATGTGCAAGGTGTTCCGAATATGTGACCTAAGATGTAATACATAGGTCTGTAGAAAAAAAATCAACATACGGGGACAAATTGGACGTCATCGACTCCATCCCAGAGACTATGGGCCTGCCAGGGGGACTCACCAAACACGTGAACTTTGGATAAATGATAAAAGATGGGAATCATAGGGTGAGAAATATACAAAAATTTAAACTCAACATCAGTGATAAGGTGACCAGAAAGTGCAGCACTCAAAAGAAAATGTAAATTGGTCTGGTATTCTTTAGTCTGATAATAATATCTTGCCTTATAATAATATCATAATCCCTCTTTAGTTCCCGAAGGGCACAAATTTCACCCCGAGATAGATTCTTGTAGTGTTTAGATTCTGAACATAATTTTTGTAAATCTCTATGAACCAAAGAATAGAAGGTTTTAATAAAACTACTTTTGGATTGGTAACGGAAAAAATAGGATTGTGGTTTAAAGGGAGTTTTAATAATAGAAGGTATGTCAATATCCAAATTGAATAATTGTTGAGGACCTGTAAAAGAAATACCCTCCAAGGGGTCCTGTTCCATGTTCAATTCTGTCCATAGAGAAGTAAATGTATCTGAAAAGTCACTGTCCCCCAGTTGATAAATGGGGATTTGATCAGTGACTACATTATTGTTCTTTAAAAGAAAATGTCTCTTCAATGTAAGTTTCCGAACAAACCTATTTAAATCAACAAAGACTTCAAATGGTTCAGATAATGCACTAGGACAGATGAAAGACCCTTATTAAGGAGGTTGATCTGGTCCACCGTGAGTACATGGGACGAGAGGTTGAAAATCCCTCTAGGTTTAGACGGGATGCATAATCTCTGCTCCCAAAATGCCTATGTACCCTCAATTCGTGTACCCTTTTCCCAGCTCGATTACCTTGGGCATGTCTCTTTACTTGTTTTTCTTTTTATGTTGTTGCTGTTGGGAGGGTAGCGGTGGTGAATGTAACCTCTCCCTTGATGGTGCTGATTGATATTCCCTAATCCAGGGGTGAGCAAACTTTTTATGCTGAGCCCCCCTTTTTATCCATGAAATTTCTCGCCCCCCCCCCCTGCCTGATGTAATCAAAATCACATGAAAAAAAAACCTTTATTAAACGGTATACAATGTAAATACAAATATGTCTAAGGCCGCGCGTATAGTGCCCGACGGAGACGCGTGACGTCACCAATCGCCGCTAGCGAAAGTTGTATTTCGTTTTGTGGTGGCGCGGGGGCGGCCAGGCCATTGATTGGTTCAGGGGCTGTCACATGAGGCGACAGGCCCTGAAAAATCAAATATTGCCGGCTTCCAAAAATCGCATCGCCCTGTCGCGCTTACTATAAGCACACGCAGCGGCGGCGACAATGCATTTGTTTTCGGGCGACGTCGCGTCGCCAGCACTATAAGCGCTGTCTAAATACTTACATACTTCAAAAGCTCGCTTTTGCAAAATTAGGCTGCGTCCACGCTGCCACGGAGTGCGGTGACATCACCAACTCTCCAAGCATGAGCACAGGGTGTCCTGCATAATTTTGCAAGCACGAGCAGGGAAGTGTTTATACTTTTTTTTTTATTATTATTTCTGTACATTCATAGTATGATTGATATAGTGGCAGCCTACCCTTTCACTTGCAGAGGATCGCAGCGAAGCAGGTTGCGAGCGGAGGAGATCAGAAACACAGCGCTATTGCAGGGCAGACACCGTAAGGAGGGGCGTTTGAATCACAACGCTCACGCGTTCTCCTCCCCGTACCTCCGAATCACGTGGCCTCCACCTGCACTATCCTGTTCGGCCGCTCGCGCACATCTTCGGCTGCCCGCCCGTGCACATCTTCTTCGTCTGCGCATCCAGGTTTTGCCGCACGCATCCCGCCTAAATCTTGCGCTCGTGGCGCCCCCCCAGTTTGTACACCGCTGCATTCAATCACAACACCCACACACCCACATATACAACACACACAGCACACATACTCAATCACTACACACACATACTCAATCACAACACACACTCAATCCCCCACACACACACAACCGCACACACTCAACCCCCCCCCACACACACACACACTCAACCCACACACAACCCCCCCCCCCACACACGCACACACAAACACACGCACACGCACACACACACTCAACCCCACACACACACACACACTCAACCTCACACATACATACTCAACCCCCCCACACACACTCAACCCCCCACACACACACTCAATCCCCCCCCACACACACTCAACCCCCCCCACACACATTCAACCCCCCCCCACACACACACCCCACAGACACACTCAACCAACCCACACACACACTCAACCCCCCCACACACTCAACCCCCCACACACTCTCAACCCCCCCACACACACTCTCAACATCCACCCCCACACCCACTCAACCCCCCCCACAAAACACTCACCCCCCCCCACACACACACACTCAACCCGCCCCCCACACACACACACACACACACACTCAACCCCCCCCCCCACACACACACTTAACCACACACACTCAACCGCACACACACACAACCACACACACACTCAACCACACTCAACCACACACACACACATACCTGGTGGGTGGGGGAAGGGAGTAACTAAGCCTGCTCAGGTCCCCCACGTGCTGCTGAAAACGGGCGGGTAACAGACAGGAGGAGAAGGACTTGTCTGTGTGCAGAGAAGGCCCCACAGCAAGGTCCCACCAAGACACAGCAGAGAAGCAGCCTCAGCATGTGTCAGGAATCGGCGTTCTCCTCGCTCCCCACACAGAGCACTCCCTCCCCGCAGGGAGCCCTTGGACACACAAAACAATCCTGCCTTACCGGCCTTCACGGCTCCTCGCCCCTGCCGCCATCGCGGGATCACTCCCCTCTGCGATTCCTCTGCTCAGCGCAGGGCGCGCCCACGCCCTCCTGCACGCACACCTGCACCATCCACTGGCTCGGTTCACACGCGTACACGAGTTACGGAGCACGCTCAGTCTGCAAACTCTTATTCCCGTCCCCCGGACCTCAGGCTCCGCCCCCGCACACTGCATGGGCATACTCAGGTTACTAACAAGACTCACCTGGCCTGTTATGCCTGCACCAATCTGCAGTGTCTCCCTGTAGCTCTTCCTGTCCCGCCTCCGTTCCTAATTGGACCTTCCTGCTTTATCTAGCTCCTCTCTGCTCTCAGTCTTTGCTCGACATAGTCTCTGTATGGAAGTACTTCTGGATTCTCTCAGTGTTTTCACAGGTTCTGACGCAGCTCGTACGACTACCCCGTCTGTCTCTCGATCTCGGCACTCCTTGGACAACGCTCACTCTGGTAACCCCTTGAACACGGCTTGGACTACGACCTATCTCCACTCTCCACTCCCTGACTTCGGCAACGCATCATTCACTCTATCTCTACAAACGGTACCGGCAAGTATTGTCTACCTTACTACACTTGGCCTGGCAACGCTTCATACCACACTCCGGACACGCTCCCTTTGCTGCGGGTGCATGTATTACCACTTCCCCCTTCAGCTCAGGGGACGGGTCTGGTCTGCGGGCAGCACCGGCGTAACATTATGTCGAGCCCACAAGACGCAGACCAGACCGAACTTCAACAGTTTCTCTCCAATCTGCTTCAGCAAAACCAGGCCATGGCGGATCAAATTGTGGCACTTACACGCCAGGTCGCAGTACTCTCAGACAGGGTACCGACCGCGACCCCGCCAGATGTAAGCCCCCACTCCGCAAGCGCAGTTAGCAGCTCAGATGTAAGGATTCCTCCACCCAAGCCTTATGCAGGTGAACCGCAAGATTGTAGGGGTTTCCTAAACCAGTGTGAGGTGCAGTTTGAAATGGCCCCCCATCTCTACAATACTGATCGCAAGAAGGTAGCCTACATTTATAACCTCCTCACTGGCAGCGCCCTGGCTTGGGCTTCCCCAGTCTGGGAGCAACGTTCTGACCTTACCCAAGATTACCCGGCATTTAAAGCCGAGTTTCAACAAGTATTCAATTCTCCCGCTCGTCTGTTTCTCTCCTCCAGATCACTCAGGGACGGCGAATGGTGACGCAGTATGCTGTGGAATTCCGGACTCTAGCAGCCGAGACTAACTGGGGACAAGAGGCTCTCATCTCCGTGTTCTGGCAAGGCCTGGCAGATCCCATCAAGGATGAACTCTCTCGCCAATCCAGGCCGGATCAATTGGAGGTCCTCATTGATTTGGCTGTCCGAGTGGATCAACGTATCAAGGTACGCCGCTAAGAGCGTCAGCGCACTCGCCTCTATAACTTTCAAGTTCCGTTATCCAGTACTCCCAGCAACACTTCTGCTCCCCCAAGTGCTACCATACCTCTTCGTCCTGCACTGGAGTTGCCAGAGCCAATGCAATTGGGGGTACAACGCATCCGCACACCGATACGGCAGTTCCGCCACGCCGGGGGATTGTGTTTCTACTGCGGATCCATGGAACATCTGGTTCGGGAGTGTCCACTGCGTCCGGGAAACGGGAACACCCAGTTAGTACAGAGGGGCTCTCTCTGGGTGTAATGTCTCCATGTCCCCTTTCTAAAGGTGAACTCCCTAAGAAACTTACATTTCCAGTCTCCCTTTCAGTCGATAAGTTCAAGACTTCTACCACCGCTTTCATTGACTCAGGAGCTGGAGGAAACTTCGTGGATCTTGAATTCGCCAGGTTAAACCGCATACCACTCGTGAGAAAGAAGGTTCCCATCGCACTCGTCGGTATCGATGGACGTCCTCTTACCCCGGCCCACATCTCCTTAGAGACGGCTCCCTTGCTTCTGTCCTTACATCTGCACAAGGAGATCTTAGTTCTCGATGCCATTCACACTCCGGGGATACCCATCACCCTTGGTCTTCCTTGGCTACAGCTTAACAATCCTCTAATTGACTGGACTTCCTCTGCTCCCACTTCCTGGAGGCCGAGGTCAGGCGAGACTCATCAACTGCTGGCCAATACCTCTGTTCCCGAAGTTATTATACCTTCCGTTTACCATCAATTCCGGGACGTTTTCAATAAGGTACAGTCAGACCTCTTGCCGCTACACAGGATTTACCATTGTCCGATCGATCTAGTTCCAGGTTACTCCCTACCCAAGTCCAAGACCTACCCCTTGTCATTACCAGAATCTCACGCTATGGATGAATATATCCAGGAGAATCTCAAGAAAGGCTTTAATCGTCACTCCAATTCCCCAGCAGGGGCTGGGTTTTTCTTCGTCAAGAAAAAGGACAGGTCGTTGAGGCCTTGCATCGACTACAGGGGTTTAAACCACATCACTTTTAAAAATCGTTACCCCCTTCCCCTTATTACCGAACTGTTCGATAAATTACAGGGGGCCAAGATTTTTTCCAAGTTGGATCTACGTGGTGCTTATAACCTGGTGCGCATCAGGAAGGGGCATGAATGGAAGACGGCCTTCAACACGCGTAGTGGACATTACGAATATCTGGTAATGCCTTTCGGCTTATGTAATGCTCCCGCTGTCTTCCAGGATTTCATCAACAACGTCTTTCGTAAGGTACTCAATATTTTTGTTATTGTATACTTGGATGATATCCTGATTTTTTCCAAAGATCTCCAGGACCATATATACGCCGCACCTCCTACGTCCTTTCCCGTCTCCGTGAACACCATTTGTACGCCAAACTGGAGAAGTGCACCTTTCATCAGACCTCTACTCCGTTCCTGGGGTATATAATTTCCGATGAGGGGTTTATGATGGACTCCGGTAAACTTCAAGCAGTCACTGAATGGCCAAGACCCAACTCTCTCAAGACCATACAACGTTTTTTAGGGTTCGCTAATTACTATCGTAAGTTTATACGGAGTTTTTCCACCATTGTGGTACCCCTCACTGCGCTCACCAAAAAAGGAGCTGATCCTTCTTCTTGGTCATCCGAGGCCATCTCCGCCTTCGAGACACTCAAGGAAGCCTTTATATCCGCATCTATTCTCCGTCATCCCAACATCGAACTTCCCTTTGTCCTGGAGGTCGACGCTTCTGATTGCGGCGCTGGTGCCGTTCTTTCCCAGAGACCGACGCCCCAAGATAAGTTACATCCCTGTGCATATTTTTCCAAGAAATTCTCGTCTGACGAGAGGAACTATGACGTGGGTAACAGGGAACTTCTGGCCGTGAAGATGGCTCTTCAAGAGTGGAGACACCTGCTAGAGGGGTCGAAAGAGCCGTTTACTATTCTCACGGACCACAAGAACCTTCTTTACATAGAGAACGCTCGACACCTTGGTCCACGACAGGCTCCTTGGGCTCGTTTTTTTTCTCGATTCGATTTTCACCTTTCCTATATCCCCGGGACCAAGAACATAAAGGCAGACGCACTCTCCCGAATACATTCTTCTGAAGAGAGGCAAGAGGAATCTTTGGAGACTATCCTTCCACATGAGAGGATTCTCGCCACGTCTTCTTTTAAGAATCTTGACAAGATTTTGCACTCCCAGAGACGCATTCCCAAGGACTTGGTCGTTCCTGACAACAAACTCTCTGTACCATCTAAATTTGTTCCAGAGGTCCTGTCTTGGGGTCACTCCTCTAAATCTGCAGGTCATCCAGGTTTTAAGAAGACTAATGATCTCATTCGTCGGAATTTCTGGTGGCCAAGGATGTCTCAAGATATTCTGAAGTTTACCCGTGCATGCCCCACGTGCGCTCAAAGCAAGACTCTCCAACAAAAGCGTCAGGGTTTTCTGTTACCCCTTCCAGTTCCCGACCGCCCCTGGTCCCACATTTCTATGGACTTCATCGTGGAGTTGCCCAGGTCCAGAGGAATGAACACTATCTTTGTGGTCGTGGACAGGTTCTCGAAGATGTCCCATTTCATTAAACTTAAAGGATTACCCACCAACCCCGCCCTTGCTGATATCTTTACGGAGCAGATTTTCCAGATTCATGGGATCCCTTCGTCCATTGTTTCTGACAGAGGTTCTCAGTTCGTATCCAAATTTTGGAGAGCTTTCACGAAGAGATTGGGCATCTCTTCTTCTTTCTCTTCCGCCTATCATCCTCAGTCCAATGGACAAACGGAGAGAATCAATCAATCCCTGGAGAAGTACCTGAGATGTTTTATATCCGATTTCCAGGATGATTGGGCTCAACTCCTCTCTTGGGCAGAGTATGCCGTCAATTCTGCTAAAAACGAGTCCACCCAGGAGTCGCCCTTCTTTATAAATTATGGGTTCCACCCTCCCTGTCTTCCCATCCCCAACATTCCTTCTGGAGTACCAGCCGTAGCTGAACGCATTTCTTCCCTCCAAACCGCATGGTCCAGGATTCAGTCTACCCTTCTCAACTCCTCCCGCAGATCGAAACTACAGGCCATCGTCGTCGTCGTCCGGCGCCCAGTTACAAACCAGGGGATATGGTATGGCTATCCTCTAGGAATATCCACCTCAAGGTACCATCTCCTAAACTGGCACCTAAGTTCCTGGGTCCCTTCCCTATTTGTGAACAAATCAATCCCGTGGCATTCCGGCTCCAACTACCACCCAGTATGAAGATTCCCAATGTCTTTCATGTGTCCCTCTTAAAACCATTTATCTCCAGTCACTTCTTTCCGGATCAGACTCATAAACCGGATCCCATTACTGTACAAAATAACGAGGAATACGAAGTTCACTCTCTTTTGGATTCTCGCCTATCCAGGGGTCAGCTCCAGTTCTTGGTGCAGTGGAAGGGCTTTGGC
Organism: Ascaphus truei; assembly: GCF_040206685.1. Classification (NCBI taxonomy): domain Eukaryota; kingdom Metazoa; phylum Chordata; class Amphibia; order Anura; family Ascaphidae; genus Ascaphus; species Ascaphus truei. The sequence goes on from NC_134484.1 coordinate 325,631,834, forward strand.
CCTGAAGAGAGATCCTGGGTACCTTCAAAGGACATTCATGCCCCGGTCCTTCTTAAGTCCTTCAGGAAAAAGTTTCCAGAGAAACCGTTCTTGGACCGTCCTGAGGCCGTTCCTGAAGAGGGGGGTACTGTCAGGAATCGGCGTTCTCCTCGCTCCCCAAACAGAGCACTCCCTCCCCGCAGGGAGCCCTTGGACACACAAAACAATCCTGCCTTACCGGCCTCCATGGCTCCTCGCCCCTGCCGCCATCGCGGGATCACTCCCCTCGGCGATTCCTCTGCTCAGCGCCGGGCGCGCCCACGCCCTCCTGCACGCACACCTGCACCATCCACTGGCTCGGTTCAAACGCGTACACGAGTTATGGAGCACGCTAAGTCTGCACACTCTTATTCCCGTCCCCCGGACCTCAGGCTCCGCCCCCGCACACTGCACGGGCATACTCAGGTTACTAACAAGACTCACCTGGCCTGTTATGCCTGCACCAATCTGCAGTGTCTCCCTGTAGCTCTTCCTGTCCCGCCTCCGTTCCTAATTGGACCTTCCTGCTTTATCTAGCTCCTCTCTGCTCTCAGTCTTTGCTCGACATAGTCTCTGTATGGAAGTACTTCTGGATTCTCTCAGTGTTTTCACAGGTTCTGACGCAGCTCGTACGACTACCCCGTCTGGCTCTCGATCTCGGCACTCCTTGGACAACGCTCACTCTGGTAACCCCTTGAACACGGCTTGGACTACGACCTATCTCCACTCTCCACTCCCTGACTTCGGCAACGCATCATTCACTCTATCTCTACAAACGGTACCGGCAAGTATTGTCTACCTTACTACACTTGGCCTGGCAACGCTTCATACCACACTCCGGACACGCTCCCTTTGCTGCGGGTGCATGTATTACCACTTCCCCCTTCAGCTCAGGGGACGGGTCTGGTCTGCGGGCAGCACCGGCGTAACATTATGTCGAGCCCACAAGACGCAGACCAGACCGAACTTCAACAGTTTCTCTCCAATCTGCTTCAGCAAAACCAGGCCATGGCGGATCAAATTGTGGCACTTACACGCCAGGTCGCAGTACTCTCAGACAGGGTACCGACCGCGACCCCGCCAGATGTAAGCCCCCACTCCGCAAGCGCAGTTAGCAGCTCAGATGTAAGGATTCCTCCACCCAAGCCTTATGCAGGTGAACCGCAAGATTGTAGGGGTTTCCTAAACCAGTGTGAGGTGCAGTTTGAAATGGCCCCCCATCTCTACAATACTGATCGCAAGAAGGTAGCCTACATTTATAACCTCCTCACTGGCAGCGCCCTGGCTTGGGCTTCCCCAGTCTGGGAGCAACGTTCTGACCTTACCCAAGATTACCCGGCATTTAAAGCCGAGTTTCAACAAGTATTCAATTCTCCCGCTCGTCTGTTTCTCTCCTCCAGATCACTCAGGGACGGCGAATGGTGACGCAGTATGCTGTGGAATTCCGGACTCTAGCAGCCGAGACTAACTGGGGACAAGAGGCTCTCATCTCCGTGTTCTGGCAAGGCCTGGCAGATCCCATCAAGGATGAACTCTCTCGCCAATCCAGGCCGGATCAATTGGAGGTCCTCATTGATTTGGCTGTCCGAGTGGATCAACGTATCAAGGTACGCCGCTAAGAGCGTCAGCGCACTCGCCTCTATAACTTTCAAGTTCCGTTATCCAGTACTCCCAGCAACACTTCTGCTCCCCCAAGTGCTACCATACCTCTTCGTCCTGCACTGGAGTTGCCAGAGCCAATGCAATTGGGGGTACAACGCATCCGCACACCGATACGGCAGTTCCGCCACGCCGGGGGATTGTGTTTCTACTGCGGATCCATGGAACATCTGGTTCGGGAGTGTCCACTGCGTCCGGGAAACGGGAACACCCAGTTAGTACAGAGGGGCTCTCTCTGGGTGTAATGTCTCCACGTCCCCTTTCTAAAGGTGAACTCCCTAAGAAACTTAAATTTCCAGTCTCCCTTTCAGTCGATAAGTTCAAGACTTCTACCACCGCTTTCATTGACTCAGGAGCTGGAGGAAACTTCGTGGATCTTGAATTCACCAGGTTAAACCGCATACCACTCGTGAGAAAGAAGGTTCCCATCGCACTCGTCGGTATCGATGGACGTCCTCTTACCCCGGCCCACATCTCCTTAGAGACGGCTCCCTTGCTTCTGTCCTTACATCTGCACAAGGAGATCTTAGTTCTCGATGCCATTCACACTCCGGGGATACCCATCACCCTTGGTCTTCCTTGGCTACAGCTTAACAATCCTCTAATTGACTGGACTTCCTCTGCTCCCACTTCCTGGAGGCCGAGGTCAGGCGAGACTCATCAACTGCTGGCCAATACCTCTGTTCCCGAAGTTATTCTACCTTCCGTTTACCATCAATTCCGGGACGTTTTCAATAAGGTACAGTCAGACCTCTTGCCGCTACACAGGATTTACCATTGTCCGATCGATCTAGTTCCAGGTTACTCCCTACCCAAGTCCAAGACCTACCCCTTGTCATTACCAGAATCTCACGCTATGGATGAATATATCCAGGAGAATCTCAAGAAAGGCTTTATTCGTCACTCCAATTCCCCAGCAGGGGCTGGGTTTTTCTTCGTCAAGAAAAAGGACAGGTCGTTGAGGCCTTGCATCGACTACAGGGGTTTAAACCACATCACTTTTAAAAATCGTTACCCCCTTCCCCTTATTACCGAACTGTTCGATAAATTACAGGGGGCCAAGATTTTTTCCAAGTTGGATCTACGTGGTGCTTATAACCTGGTGCGCATCAGGAAGGGGCATGAATGGAAGACGGCCTTCAACACGCGTAGTGGACATTACAAATATCTGGTAATGCCTTTCGGCTTATGTAATGCTCCCGCTGTCTTCCAGGATTTCATCAACAACGTCTTTCGTAAGGTACTCAATATTTTTGTTATTGTATACTTGGATGATATCCTGATTTTTTCCAAAGATCTCCAGGACCATATATACGCCGCACCTCCTACGTCCTTTCCCGTCTCCGTGAACACCATTTGTACGCCAAACTGGAGAAGTGCACCTTTCATCAGACCTCTACTCCGTTCCTGGGGTATATAATTTCCGATGAGGGGTTTATGATGGACTCCGGTAAACTTCAAGCAGTCACTGAATGGCCAAGACCCAACTCTCTCAAGACCATACAACGTTTTTTAGGGTTCGCTAATTACTATCGTAAGTTTATACGGAGTTTTTCCACCATTGTGGTACCCCTCACTGCGCTCACCAAAAAAGGAGCTGATCCTTCTTCTTGGTCATCCGAGGCCATCTCCGCCTTCGAGACACTCAAGGAAGCCTTTATATCCGCATCTATTCTCCGTCATCCCAACATCGAACTTCCCTTTGTCCTGGAGGTCGACGCTTCTGATTGCGGCGCTGGTGCCGTTCTTTCCCAGAGACCGACGCCCCAAGATAAGTTACATCCCTGTGCATATTTTTCCAAGAAATTCTCGTCTGACGAGAGGAACTATGACGTGGGTAACAGGGAACTTCTGGCCGTGAAGATGGCTCTTCAAGAGTGGAGACACCTGCTAGAGGGGTCGAAAGAGCCGTTTACTATTCTCACGGACCACAAGAACCTTCTTTACATAGAGAACGCTCGACACCTTGGTCCACGACAGGCTCCTTGGGCTCGTTTTTTTTCTCGATTCGATTTTCACCTTTCCTATATCCCCGGGACCAAGAACATAAAGGCAGACGCACTCTCCCGAATACATTCTTCTGAAGAGAGGCAAGAGGAATCTTTGGAGACTATCCTTCCACATGAGAGGATTCTCGCCACGTCTTCTTTTAAGAATCTTGACAAGATTTTGCACTCCCAGAGACGCATTCCCAAGGACTTGGTCGTTCCTGACAACAAACTCTCTGTACCATCTAAATTTGTTCCAGAGGTCCTGTCTTGGGGTCACTCCTCTAAATCTGCAGGTCATCCAGGTTTTAAGAAGACTAATGATCTCATTCGTCGGAATTTCTGGTGGCCAAGGATGTCTCAAGATATTCTGAAGTTTACCCGTGCATGCCCCACGTGCGCTCAAAGCAAGACTCTCCAACAAAAGCGTCAGGGTTTTCTGTTACCCCTTCCAGTTCCCGACCGCCCCTGGTCCCACATTTCTATGGACTTCATCGTGGAGTTGCCCAGGTCCAGAGGAATGAACACTATCTTTGTGGTCGTGGACAGGTTCTCGAAGATGTCCCATTTCATTAAACTTAAAGGATTACCCACCAACCCCGCCCTTGCTGATATCTTTACGGAGCAGATTTTCCAGATTCATGGGATCCCTTCGTCCATTGTTTCTGACAGAGGTTCTCAGTTCGTATCCAAATTTTGGAGAGCTTTCACGAAGAGATTGGGCATCTCTTCTTCTTTCTCTTCCGCCTATCATCCTCAGTCCAATGGACAAACGGAGAGAATCAATCCCTGGAGAAGTACCTGAGATGTTTTATATCCGATTTCCAGGATGATTGGGCTCAACTCCTCTCTTGGGCAGAGTATGCCGTCAATTCTGCTAAAAACGAGTCCACCCAGGAGTCGCCCTTCTTTATAAATTATGGGTTCCACCCTCCCTGTCTTCCCATCCCCAACATTCCTTCTGGAGTACCAGCCGTAGCTGAACGCATTTCTTCCCTCCAAACCGCATGGTCCAGGATTCAGTCTACCCTTCTCAACTCCTCCCGCAGATCGAAACTACAGGCCATCGTCGTCGTCGTCCGGCGCCCAGTTACAAACCAGGGGATATGGTATGGCTATCCTCTAGGAATATCCACCTCAAGGTACCATCTCCTAAACTGGCACCTAAGTTCCTGGGTCCCTTCCCTATTTGTGAACAAATCAATCCCGTGGCATTCCGGCTCCAACTACCACCCAGTATGAAGATTCCCAATGTCTTTCATGTGTCCCTCTTAAAACCATTTATCTCCAGTCACTTCTTTCCGGATCAGACTCATAAACCGGATCCCATTACTGTACAAAATAACGAGGAATACGAAGTTCACTCTCTTTTGGATTCTCGCCTATCCAGGGGTCAGCTCCAGTTCTTGGTGCAGTGGAAGGGCTTTGGCCCTGAAGAGAGATCCTGGGTACCTTCAAAGGACATTCATGCCCCGGTCCTTCTTAAGTCCTTCAGGAAAAAGTTTCCAGAGAAACCGTTCTTGGACCGTCCTGAGGCCGTTCCTGAAGAGGGGGGTACTGTCAGGAATCGGCGTTCTCCTCGCTCCCCAAACAGAGCACTCCCTCCCCGCAGGGAGCCCTTGGACACACAAAACAATCCTGCCTTACCGGCCTCCACGGCTCCTCGCCCCTGCCGCCATCGCGGGATCACTCCCCTCGGCGATTCCTCTGCTCAGCGCCGGGCGCGCCCACGCCCTCCTGCACGCACACCTGCACCATCCACTGGCTCGGTTCAAACGCGTACACGAGTTATGGAGCACGCTAAGTCTGCACACTCTTATTCCCGTCCCCCGGACCTCAGGCTCCGCCCCCACACACTGCACGGGCATACTCAGGTTACTAACAAGACTCACCTGGCCTGTTATGCCTGCACCAATCTGCAGTGTCTCCCTGTAGCTCTTCCTGTCCCGCCTCCGTTCCTAATTGGACCTTCCTGCTTTATCTAGCTCCTCTCTGCTCTCAGTCTTTGCTCGACATAGTCTCTGTATGGAAGTACTTCTGGATTCTCTCAGTGTTTTCACAGGTTCTGACGCAGCTCGTACGACTACCCCCTCTGGATCTCGATCTCGGCACTCCTTGGACAACGCTCACTCTGGTAACCCCTTGAACATGGCTTGGACTACGACCTATCTCCACTCTCCACTCCCTGACTTCGGCAAGGCATCATTCACTCTATCTCTTCAACCGGTACCGGCAAGTATTGTCTACCTTACTACACCTGGCCTGGCAACGCTTCATACCACACTCCGGACACGCTCCCTTTGCTGCGGGTGCGTGTATTACCACTTCCCCCTTCGGGCTCAGGGGACGGTTCTGGTCTGCGGGCAGCACCGGCGTAACAGCATGGAGCTTCTAGTCGCCCGTGCACAGCTCTGCCCGCCCCCAGGTTTCCCCGCACGCAGCCCGCGCCCCCCCTAAATAATCTTGCGCTCCCCCAAGGGGGCGCGCCACCCAGTGTGTGCACCACTGCCTTTAAGACTGGCTCTGCGAGCCCATCTCTAAAAAATGATCAGTGATCTTAGAACTACTCTTAGCATTTTTTATACCTCGTAACACATCCATCCACTGATGTAGATGAAGTGTGGGCCTGTTCATAAGTTGGCTTTGTAGATGTGCTTGCACTATCAGTATCTAGACAATCAAATCTAATAATAGTAATAGAATTGACAGAATTTTCTCTGAGTGCGAAATTCTGTTTAGGCTTAATTTCTGTTTCTTGGGTCTGTGCTCAAAATTAAGTGATTTATTAAAAGGTGTTCTGAGAGAATGATGACGATAACCATGCCAAGAGTCAACTCGATCCAAAGTATAGTCCTCCTTATCCCTCTCCATTTTATTATCCTTTCTGCTGACCAAATCGTTCTCAAATGTAACTACCTTGAGGTTGATATCCTCATCAAATTTAGAAAAACCATCAAGGTCTTTAAATTCAGTTAAAGCGACTGGTATGCTATCAATTTCTGTTTCAATTTCTTTAAGTTGATTTTCTCTATAGGAGATTAATAATTTCATAAGACTATTATAACAATTAGACAACACATTTCTATCCTGTGAAAATGTATCACTGGAAGGAAATGTGGGTTTCTTTATAATTCGTAACCCTCTGGATATCAATTTGTTGTCCAAATATTGTTGAAGAGAGACACTGTCCCACCAATGTTACATAGTTACATAGGTGATTAGTTTGAAAAAAGACATATGTCCATCAAGTTCAACCTATGCTAAATTTAGACAACAGATACTTTATACGATATCTATACTTACTTATTGATCCAGAGGAAGGCAAACAAAAAACCCCAGTGTCATATCATCCAATGAAATCTCATAAGGGGAAAAGTAAATTCCTTCCTGACTCCAAGAATTGGCAATCAAATTATTCCCTGGATCAACATCCTTCCCATGTATACTTAGTTGGTATATCCCTGTATAAAGTACCTTTCCTTTCTAAAAAGATGTCCAGCCTTTTTTTGAACAAATCTATTGTATCTGCCATCACAGTCTCCATGGGTAATGAATTCCTCATTTTAACTGCCCTTACTGTAAAGAACCCTTTCCTTTGTTGCTGGTGAAATCTCCTTTCCTCCAACCTTAACGGATGCCGCAGAGTCCTTTGTACTTCCCTTGGGATGAATAGTTCTTTTGAAATCTCCCTGTACGTTCCCCAAATATATTTGTATATAGTTATCATATCCCCTCTTAGGCACCTCTTTTCTAATGTAAATAAATCTAATTTAGCTAGCCTCTCCTCATAAGTTAGATTGTCCATCCCCTTTATTAATTTGGTGGCTCTTCTCTGCACTCTCTCTAGTTCCATAATGTCTTTTCTTAGGATTGGTGTCCAAAATTGTACTCCATATTCAAGGTGTGGTCTTACTAATGCTTTGTAAAGGGACATCATTATGTTTACTTCCCTTCCACCCATTGCCCGTTTAATGCACGATAATATCTTGTTTGCCTTTGCAGCTACTGCATGACTTTGAGCACTATTGCTAAGCCTGTTGTCTACATGCACCCCTAAATCCTTCTCCATCAAGGATTTCCCCAATGTATCCCCATTTTATTTGTAAGTCGCCTGTTTATTCTTGCTTCCCAAATGCATAACCTTACATTTATCTGTATTTAACCTCATCTGCCATTTACCTGCCCATGTTTCCAGTCTCTCCAAGTCCTTCTGAAGAGAAATTACATCCTGCTTTGATTCTAGTACCTTACACAATTTAGTATCATCAGCAAAGATGGAGACTTTGCTCTCGATGCCAAACTCAAGGTCATTAATAAACAAGTTAAAAAGCAGGAGTCCCAGTACCGATCCCTGAGGTACTCCACTCACGACTTTAGCCCAACCTGAAAAAGTTCCATTAATGACAACCCTCTGTTGTCTGTCCTTCAACCAGTTTTCAATCCAGATGCATATATTTTTAGAGTCTAATTTGCTTTATTTTGTACACCAACCTCATGTGGAACCGTATCAAAAGCCTTTGCAAAATCTAAGTAGGCCACATCAACTGCATTATCCTGGTCTAAATTCCTACTTACCTGCTCAAAGAAACAAATAAGGTTAGTTTGGCATGATCTATACTTCATAAATCCATGCTGACTTTTACTTATAATGTCTAGTAATAATATTACTAATAATGTATCATCTCATCTTTCAATAGTTTTTCCACCAGCTTAAGTTCTTTCAAATCTAAGGCTGTCTCACACTTTAATCTGGTCTGTAACTGTTTCATACGCTCATAATATATATTTTCTTTAACTGTGCATGCAATGTCTTGTATATAATGTATACCTTGTTCATTTATGTAACTGTATTTGTAACCATGTATTATTTTGTTTTACTCTGTGCCCAGGACATATTTGAAAACGAGAGGTAACTCTCAATGTATTACTTCCTGGTAAAATATTTTATAAATAAATAAACTTAATGAAATTGTTCTTCATTTGCAGTGTATTGTCTACCGGTAATACAATATCTGTTTCCACAATATTGAATCTACCTGCTGTGGCATGTCACAGAGCAAAAAAAACGAATATCAGCTTCAGAAGCAAAAAGGTAAGTGAAATCAAATAACAGTCTTTTAAATTGATAATAGCAATGTCCGGTACATATAAGTATAGATGCAGGGAGAGGGGAGAAAAACCAAGGGGTTAAGCAAGGTATAAGCAGCGGGGTACTTAGAGAGAGTTTGGACTCCCACCAGGCTCTGTGACCCCCTGAGAAGCTTCACCTTACCCCCGTCTCCTTCCAAATGAAGTGGTGTAGAGCCGCACGCTCACAAGGTGTCACCACTAATCCATTCCTCCTTGACAAAGCGCCATAGTGGACGTGAAACATGTGGCAGGAGCAGTTTTGTCATTTTATGTAGTTTTCATTAAAGACTTTTTTAACCTTCAATTCTGGTGAGTTCCCCAACTTCTTTTCATTGCAAGCGGTAGTCCACTCGATCATTTTTTGTTTCTGCTATGGCATGTCTCCTGGTTAATCTATCACTGCAGGACTTCAACATAATGATAGTGTGAATAATATATACAGTATAAAACACTAACTGAATAATACAATAAAATAAAAAAAATGCACCAAATACTAAAGTGAAAAAGCAGCGATTTACAGTGATTGATAATGAAAAACAGAAAAAAAACAGCGCTAAACACAAAATATAGATGCAACATAAAATATAAAAGGGAAAATTAATTGTCCCTAAATACAAGATCAATAGCATAAATCAAAAAACAAGTCCTGTTCAGGAAGTTGTTAGAATGTATATATGTATACCTATGTAGACCTTCATGGGTCTCATCAGTGTGGGGTTGGTTATACTGGCTTTGCAAAATGAAGCAGGGATAGGTTTTACCATACTTAGTTAAGTTATGGTGAGTAACAAAAAATGTGACAAAAACCCTCCACAGTAAAGCATATACAGTAGCAAATGGAAATATTACTGTATGCTCATTTGCATGTCTTAGAAAGGCAGGGTTGCAGACCTGTCTAAGACATGCAAATAAGCATACAATAATATTTCCATTTGCTATATATATATATATATATATATATATATAATTATATATATGACGCTACCCAGAATCCTCTGAAGAAGTCGCTGTCCGGGACGAAACGAGTTAGGAAGCTGGAAACACGTGGTACCAGACATTGAGTCACTACTCCGCGACGCAGTCGTGGCAAGGTCGCGCCGCATGTTATTTTGTGTGCTGTTATCAGTGAGTGCCTCATCTACATTGGGACATCTCTTATTCTAAGACGGATGGTCTGGAGTGGAAGTTGTTTGGACACAGCTCAGGGTTAATCTCCCTGCATCTTTGACGGTGATATGATTCACTATTGCTTGTTTTTAACTTATATTCTGTAAGTGCGCTTGATCCTCTTGTTCTCATTTCCCTTTCCCAATAAATTTCATATTGCGCTATGGGGTTGCGCTCTCTTCTTTTTTCATTTTAGGTACTTTTTAGGATTGGGTTAATCCTTTTGAGAGCTGCAGTTTATCCCCATTGCAACAATTGGACTCTGATTTCTCTACCTTGGAAGGAACATTTGGGACTGGTCATTTATGTTATCTGTTGTTTGTGTCTTGTATGTCCTGCTCTAGAATTTAATATTGTGCGTGCGTCTATTATTAACCCCTTGTGCGCTGCTTATCTAACATTATGCGGTTGTTGTTAATAATTGGTTTATGTGCATGTTCCTTTAGTTTAGTGCTACTATATTTGTTTTTTGTTTTATATATATATATATATATATATACCGTTCTGTGGCTAACGAAATGCTTTTATTTGTGCGAGCTTTCGAGATACACTGATACAAGGAACAGCACAGATAACATTCCAAGAGACACTGTTTTTAAGTATACCTTTTGCTTCATTCATTGTAACATCGCCGGAAGAAGAGATCAGTGTATCTCGAAAGCTCGCACAAATAAAAGCATTTCGTTAGCCACAGAACGGTATCATCTATTTATATTTTAGAGAGAGAGAGAGAGAGAGAGAGAGAGAGAGAGAGAGAGAGAGAGAGAGAGAGAGAGAGAGAGAGAGAGATAGAGAGAGAGAGAGAGAGAGAGAGAGAATATGTTATTTTTACATTATATTTTGCAATGTCTTACTTTTTTTTATAAACCCTATATTTGTTCTACAGTCTGGGCATTTCTGAAATAGCCCAGTTATCAGCTCTATCAGATTGTTGACAGTAGCTTTGGCACCAAAGAGACTCAATAACTGAATTTCATCACATACTGACCCTGCATTTCATTTCAACGTTATGACGATAACCTCATGGGGATTGATGTTGAAAAATCTGTTGCTATTGAAAATTCTGCCACAATTATAATATTCTCAAGGCTAAAGCATCTGCATGTGTTTGCAGATGTGAAAAAAGAAGAAGCAAATACTGATCAGAATATCAGAGAATATGTACTGTATATTCCCAAGCAGTTGACATCAGATGGAGGTATGAGAAGAAAGGAAGAGATGGAGAATGCTAAGTTGTTGGGTCATCTCATCCACAAAGCTCCGTTAAATCAGGGCAAATAACATGATGTTACCTAAATAGGTAACAGATGTTATTTTCCCCTGAGTTTAACAGGTTTCCACAAGGCTAATGATATACAAAAAAAGTGTCTGTCACTAAAAGTCGCATTGTAGCACTATGGGCCTTATTCAGAAAGCCTCGATAAGGCCCTTATCGAGCACTTATCGACCAAAATGGCTACTCGTATTCAGATAGCCTCGATTAGTGCTCGATAACGGCCCGTATTGACGCAAAATTTTATCGCTACCCAAAATTCGCCGACTGAGCAGTGATCAGCCCTTTATCGACCATTTTCGGATGGTTGATAAACTCGCGCGATTCAGAGACCCGCGAGTCGGCTGTCGCGGCATATCGCAGCCCATCGCAGCCCTAAAAGGTGGTCTTCTCCCCAAATCCAATTCACCACAAATTTTTGGGTCAATTTGTGGGGAGATGCCTCGATGAGCAGCGATGTGTCGGGACTTAGAAAAAATCAGGCCCCTTTCCTGCCTCGGATTGATGCCGGGGGTCTCCGTAGCTGATAGCCATTAATAGCAGCTCCGGACCCCCCCGGCATGCATACGAGGCAGGAAACATGCATGTACAGCAACTTCATTACCTTAGCGGCTAACCGCTAAGGCAATGAAGGGGTTAAACACCCGTGCCAAGCTTACTGTAAGAAACATACAATACAATACAATACAGTGGCTAGCGGGGGTGGGTGAAGGGGAAATTTGGCCCTTAGTGGCTGTTTAGGCATTGCGGGGGGGGGGGGGGTTGCGGGGGGAGTTAACCCCTTCATTACCTTACCGGTTAATACCGCTAAGGTAATAAAGGGGTTAACCCAACCGCTACCCACCCGCAAGGTCTAAACACCCATCCTTAGGGCTAATACCCCCTTCACCCACCCGTGTGGCCTAAACACCCACCCCTGACTGACTATACCCACCCTATACCCATTGAGTAGTATAGTGGTACATCATACCCATATAATAATAATATGGGCATGATAAGCCTCTATAGCACTCAATGGGCACCCTAATCACAATACAGTAATACACAAGACACACAATAATAAAATGTAACTAAGCTCCAAAAAAATCACACGTCACTAAATACAAATAGTAGCCAGCTAATCCAATCAATACAATCAATAGCAACATCAACAATGAAGTAATTAAACCATTAACCAATCTAAACAATTAATTCCGAAACCAACTCAAAATGAATAGTAACACTAACTAATGTAAACAATGAATTACTCCAACATTAATTAATTTAAACAGTTAAATAGAAAGAAAGAAATTCTAACAATCTCTGAAGTAACCATAAAACACATTAGCTAACATAATATAACATTAAATACAAACAAACACCAATCGCAAACCTTTAATTAAATTAAGCATGAAAAAACAAACAATGACATCACTCTGATTGGCTGAACTACCTTGTGACACAGCGGCCATCTTGGATTTAGTGACGTTATGTTAAAGGGAATGATGCCAGCCAATCAGAATGGCTGTGCTTAATTTCCCTTTAACATGATGTCACTAAATCCAAGATGGCCACTGTGTCACAAGGTAGTTCAGCCAATCCGAGTGTGGAATTTGTTCCCACGATCTGATTGGCTGAAATACCATCTGACGCCGGCTTCGTGACGTCATCTTAAAGGCAAATGAAGCACAGCCATTCTGATTGGCTGGCATCATTCGCTTTAAGTGACGTCATGGCAAAAAAATAAATTAAAGTCTGCACATGGTTTTAACAGCCAATCAGGTGGCTGTTAACCATTTTGAGGGTAAATGTGATGTCACAAGACATATTTAAGGCCGTGACGCCTCATTTGAGCCCAAGAAGCCGACAAGACAGCATCGGCTGGGATTTAACATGGGGTATTTTGGATTGACAGATGAAGAAAGAAGATAAAGAAGAACAAGAAATGGTTACAGATGAAGATAGAAGAAGGTGATTAAAGAAAGAAAAAAGAAAATTGGGGTACCTGAGCCGGATCTTCATGCCGGATGGCATCGGATGCTGTTGGAGGCCTTCAAGGTACGTGAGCTTCCTGTTTCCCCAGGAGTCGGAGGGCCACCGCTTCTAATGGTAAGTAATATATTCAATGTTTGTAAAGTCTCTTTTTACAAGTTTAATCTTTGGAGGTGTTTTTTTATTTTTTGGGGGGAGGCACATTGACTGATAATATATTAATCGGTACCTCTTTATGGTACAGATTAATACATTATTATGACAATATTTGGGGGGCATTTCTCGCTTGGTAATGGTGTTGCTTTTTTGCATTTCATGTATTATGTGGATGTCATTGTTTGTTTTTTCATGCTTAATGTACTGTAATTAAAGGTTTGCGATTGGTGTTCGTTTGTATTTAATGTTATATTATGTTAGCTAATGTGTTTTATGGTTACTTCAGAGATTGTTAGAATTTCTTTCTTTCTATTCAACTGTTTAAATTCATTCATGTTGGAGTAATTCATTGTTTACATTGGTTAGTGTTACTATTCATTTTGAGTTGGTTTCGGAATTAATTGTTTAGATTGGTTAATGGTTTAATTAATTCATTGTTGATATTGCTATTGATTGTATTGATTGGATTAGCTGGCTACTGTTTGTATTTAGTGACGTGTGATTTTTTGGAGTTTAGTTACATTTTATTATTGTGTGTCTTGTGTATTAATTTATTGTCATTAGGGTACCCATTGAGTGCTATAGAGGCTTATCATGCCCATATTATTATTATATGGGTATGATGTACCACTATACTACTCAATGGGTATAGGGTGGGTATAATCAGTCAGGGTGGGTGCTTAGGCCTCCCGGGTTGGTATCGGGTCAGGGTGGGTTAACCCCTTAATGACTATAGCGGTTAGTAACCGCTAAGGTGATTAAGGGGTTAGGGGCCATTAGAATGTATTTATTTTGTATATATGCTTTCTGGCAACGGAGGACAGAGGGACCTGCTGTTGTGGTAAGTATAACTTTATTTATTTACTTTATTTATGTATGCTAATGCAGTGTTTAATAATGGGCAAATAATCTATTATCCATATCTGGATAATAGTTATTTTGCCCATTACTGTACTGTATGGGTTTGGGCGGAGGGGGGGGGCGTGTATTGATGTTTTTTTAAATATTTATTAATATACATTTCTTTAATAGTGTAGAGGTGCAGGGGGTCTCCGGAGCTGAACCACATTGGTTTTATGTCCGGGGACCCCCTGCTTCCCGAGATATAGGCACCTTTATAGGGTGCCGGTATCCCTCTGAATTGAAATGTCCCGCGTCAATGTATATTTAAATAAATAATTTTCGGCCCGACATTTCAGCTAGGAGAGGCGTCTCTCTCAGAGCAGCTCTCTTTGCAGCAGAAATGAATCGCTGGTTTAGGCCTTTTCAGAGGCTCGATGCTCTCGCTGACAGCAAATCGCCCGTTTTGGGCATTTTGCTATCACTGGTAATCGAGCCTTTCTGAATACCGTGATAGCAACGCTCAAAAAACAGTCATTTTAAATTCCCTGGCGATTTTTTTTATCAACCCTCTCTGAATAAGGCCCTATATGCTGTAGAGGTACATTAATAGTGCAGAAACGCGAGAAACAATAAAAATGCCACTCATTGGGGAAAATGTAATGTACAGTACAATTAATGCACATGCATTCCAGCCAATAAATGTATGTGCGTTACCTAAACGTAATGCCTATGCGCACGTTTTAAATTTAAATACATTTCACATTATATACAGTAGGGAAGTTTTTTTAGCAATATTATTCTGACCCTACAGGTGTGAACATGGCTGAGGAGGCGTCCACCTCTGATGCAACAAGAATCAGGAGCATTAAATGAATGGAGGAGGAATTGGATATCCCCATGAAAGGGTCGTGGATCAACATTACAAAGTATTAGGGACCCTATGCCAGAAAAATAGAACTGCAGAGAAAAAAGTGCGGTGTCCCTGTGTTGGTGGTCTCAATGCTTATGTTGCATCCCTGGTGAAGTCCAGTGGGACGAAACCGGTTGGGCTTCTTTGATGCTTTGAGGCCACTGTACCAATCTCCTGAGAAGCCCTGATTGGAAGGAGCCTGCTGAGATGACCGTGACGCGACGGAGTGCCCCCACTGCGGGTGAGAGATGCTGGCGGAGGCAATCGTGGTTTGTTCCTGATTGAGAAGTGGAGCGGTCGCATTGGGAGCTGTCATCTAAGGAGAAGGGTTGAAGTGCGCCCAAAGTCACTTCTTGTTTACTTACCAGCGGGGAAAGTGTGAGTGTGTTACCATTCCCCTCTGATTTGTCTGTCATCTTAAGTAAATGATAATGCACTATACTCTCTGCATTTGTGTTCTTTTCTTCATATGAGGGTCTACAAAGAGTCTGCTGACCTGGAGAATCCTCGACTTGGAGTTACAGTATTATGTGTTTTTCAGTGTTAGTCAACACTGGGATCATTTGCACATATTAACTGTTTTATCACTTTGCGCCACGGACACTGTTTGTTTAGGTTATGTTGCATCCCTGCTTGTGAGTGTATTACTTTTTAATTCTATATTACAGTATAAAAGCAATATTGCACTACTGTTGCTTTTTCCGTTTTATGTCTAGGAAATTTCCTCCCAGTATCTGGATGTTTTCTGAGGGTACCCTGAATCATTTCTAAGTTGCCGGCTGTACAGCCGAAACGCCTGATTCTCTCAAGTAACATTAGTGAGATGCCTTTTCACCTCGTCTATATCAGTTAAACTTATCCCACAGAGTTACACTATATTTTCTCAGCTTCTCTTTTTTTTCATATTCCCCTAGAGAATATTTGAGCTCCGGATCTCGTTTTTTCTGTGCCTTCCTAGAGTCTATTCCTGGAGGAGCTGCTTGCAAGGACTTTACTACTTGTCACTTTTTGTCACTTTTGTCACAATTGTTTCACTTGGTTTATTGATTGGTTTGAGTAAGGGATATTTGATTTTATTTGTTTTCTGTATACTATAGACCATGTCTTGAACATTACAGTCATGTTACAATAATTATAAAGGAATTTGCTATTATATTCCCATATTACTGTTATCAAATCACTATTATACACCGTTAATAAACTGGGTAAAATAGACTTACAGTATGTAAAATAAGTAATAGACCAGCATATTATTCTTCATATTAAAGGGACCTTAACATGTAAAGAAATAGATGTTTATTCACACCAACGCAATACATACTGTATGTGATTATATTGTATGTACCTAAAGACTGGTTCTCTATTTGAGCATATCATGTACCTTTTCTGAAGGACCATCACGCAAACACATCTGCACAGATAGAATGGGCCATGGAGGTCACAGTTGAGGTAGAGCTGCAAGAGAAGAACACAGTTACGGTAAACCTCACTATAATTACACTCAACGAATATGCAGCTCCAGCTCCTAAACCTGCTGTACTGGTTCCAGCTTCTTCACCTGCTGCCCCAGCACCGATAACTGCTGCTCCAACACCGATACCTGCGGAGGCTCCAGCACCAAGACCTGCTGCTGGTCAAGCACCAATACCTGCTCCAGGTCCAGCAAGATGCTCCAGCATCTGAATGCTTAGTAGAACATTATGATTAGAGATGGGAGAATGTTTGGGGAGGATTAGATCTGCAGCAGATTGGCTGGTTCCTTGGGTCCGCAGATTTCAGTGAATCAATCTCAAAAGGGCGATTCACGTTCAGCGGATTTTTTTTTATTATTGCCAATACACTCCGCGGAATCCGCAATCCATTGACGGATTTGTAGAATCCAATCATCGGATTTAGTAATTAGTTAATGGATTTTCAAGAATCCGCCAACGACTTGCTGAATCCACGGATTGGATTCTACAAATCCATCAATGGATTGTGCAATGGTGGATTTTGATGAATCCACGCAGATTAAAACTGACCAAATCCGTTTGCCAATTTTACACTGCAAAACGGATTTTGGGGGGAAAATGGAAGGAAAACCGGGAAGCAGATTTGAGCGGATTTGCCCATCTCTAATTAGGATCAGGCCATGCAGCAGTATCAGCATCAGCTGCTTAGGAGGCATCGATTTACTTATCAGCATATAAATCTAGATTTGGACAACATGTCCCACAATTCAAGCTGTCATTGCAGAGTGGTAACACACCTACTGTGTTACATAGCACCAACGTGACTAATAGTTTGATCCTACTAACTGGTGTGGTTAATGGCCAAACCAAGGCAGTGCAGCAAGCTACCGAGAGCTTGCGTGCACCTTGTATTGTGACCACGCCAACTGTATCCAGTGAATAGTTGACTCCATCAGTGTTTTCGCTCCTGATGTCAGCTCTTCCTCCTTTAGCTCCTTCCCCTAGTCCACTGCGTGAACAAGTGGCCCAAGCTCGATTAAAATGCAGAAGGCCATGATGAAGAGTTCCTAGTGAGCCGGTCCCTTTTGCTGCCCAAAAGAGGAAGAAACCCATTTAGTTTAGTTCTTTTACATGTTGTCACTAAGTGTCAATGTTCCTTTTCCCCCCTTGTTACTTTTCTCACACAGTGATAGAAATAGTTAATGTAACATTTATTCACACACACATAGTTCTGTCTCTTTGTAATTATTGTTAAAAAAAAAGTTGTAATCGTATCATACACACATAAATTAGTTTGTAAACAGTATATTCCATGGTAAGTTTGACAAACTCATCCCACATTCACTTTAATCACTAAAAAAGCTGTCCACAGTTTATAACATGAACTTAATGGCACTCTATCAGATTCATCTCTTTATGTGTATCTGGCTTTTTTATTATTCATAATATTTATCTTTGTATGATCCTTATAACTACTTAAATGGAAAGGGTTAAGTGACATGCCAAAAAATCATCAGAGTCCACTTTATACCAGACTTTGTCATTATTGGCAGTTCCCAGAAATAACGTGATGATAATCATGGTCTGGCTTTAACGGCTACTTTTGGTGTGACCTATTTATCGTAATATTTTTTTCCCTGCGCTAATATCAGCGGAGTTTCATGGATCTGCGATGTTACATGTATTATCTGCGATGTTAGGTACATTAGCATCAGATTTGCATATAAGTAAGCCTAACATCCGTCAAAAGTTATCGATAAACAATTTTACCGGTTCTCGTGGTTATCTTCATGGTAATCTCCTTAGTGGATAGGATAAGGGTTACCGGTACGATAATTTGGGGTAACATTATGATAAATACACCGTAGCTTAATGGAGCTTTGTAGATCTGCCACTTACAGTTGATATTTTGCTGTGGTGACAGCAGGCAAAATTGTGCAAACCACCAGTCACTGCTGTCAACTCAATCTAGACAATGTTCCAAGGTGGTAATCTAGAGTAGGGGTGTGCACAACATTTTCTGGGTGGTGCGGCGCTTATAGAGGCTGCGTTCTTCCCCAAAACATTTAAATTAAATGCCGGGGAGCACGCGAGGCCTCTGTACGTTCCATTACCTTGTCTCCAGCGGCTTCTGGTGACACGTCGCCATGGCAATATGGCGTCAAATAACAGCACAGGGTCACAAGACGTCACGTTGCCATGGCTTCACATGATGTCATGACATCAGCAATGCCAGAGACAAGTTAAGGGGGACGGGGTGGTGGGGAGCAGGCAAGGGGGCGCAGACAAAAAAATTGTGCACCCTTGATCTACAGCAGGGGTGCGCAAAGTGGGGGGAATGCCCCCCCTGGGGGGGAGAATTTCCGGTGGGAGCAGCGGCTACAGAGTTCCCGCGCTTTGCCCCAAGGCATTTAAATTAAATTCCGGGGGTCAGCGCGAGCCCTCTGCAGCTTCTCCTACCTGACCTTCGGTGTCGAGTCGTTATCATAACCGGCATCAAATGACGCCGTGGGGTCACGTGACGTCACGTTGCCATGGCAACGTGACGTCACTTAATCCCACAACGTCATTTGACGCCGGAGCCAAGGAGGAGTGGGGCGCGAGCCGGGAGGTAAGCAGGCAGGGAAGGCGCAGGTTAAAAACTTTGCGCACCCCTAATCTAGAGTATCCTTTATACCCAGTTTAAAAGTTCTACCTGCCTGTTTCTTTTTATATACGTTCTCACGTATAATACTGTCCTGCAAGTAAAAAAAAGAATGAATCTGTGCCCACTAAAGAAACTGTTTGTTTGTTTTTTTAAATGCTGGAGTGTGCTCTGTTGAAAATGGTATAGAGTACAGAAGGTGATTTGATGATTTGATCTTATAATGTGGTCTAGCGACGATGTCTTTTTTTATGCATTGGAGTTGGATATAAATACAGCATTATAACAATATAATAAGAAAAGGCTTGATTTTAAACTCTTTTAAAATAGAGTAGATGGCAATTAACTCTTAGGTGAAGTACAGTATAAGACAAATGTTCATTTTCTCCTGCCAGTTTCCATGTTCTGAAACAGTCATTATCAATAGGCTGAAATAATGGAGAGAGCTTTGAATATGCAGGTAACAATATTTCAGGTACACTGCTCAAGTCTGTACCATATGATTGCATCTGCCATAGACATAATTGGACAGTGGGACTGGAACATGATATAGTATATACTGTATGTGAGTATGTGTATAGCGATTATTTTAATGTAGCCTAGTCTTTCTCTTTGAGATCTTTTAGAGTATCAGAGTCTCAGCAAGTGGTGTTCCTTTCTTTGCTCTATACTGATAACAGCTTGTCTCAAATAGCACATACAGTATAGGCGGAGGGGACTCTCACAAAGGATATAACTATGAATGATTAATAGGATGCCTTAGCTTAAGTGACATCCCAATGTTTTATACCATACTACGCATTTCTTTTTTTAAAGATAGCTTCAATTCATTAAGTTTTTTTTTATTCTCTTCGCCCATTTTGCATGGTTTACCACGGGTGTCTATTTCACATATCTTAGTATACCACTAAGTAACTAAATGATCTTCAGATGGGGAGCTTTGTAAATTAGAGCCTTATCTATGTGTTTTACTGATTCTGAAGGTGAGATATGGTTTTATCATTGTATATCTTCCCTGTTATATCCAACTCAAGCTTTGTTTGAATTTTGTCTATGAAAATTGTACGGTGTCCATTGCCAATGTATCCGGACACCTTACCAGATTGCCAGTACAAATTTACAGAAGACAAAGGACTATTGTCATAGGATAGATGGTTCCCTCATAGCCTGGCATAGGCAATTGTTTCTAAGTTCATTGCTCTGGTAAAGTATTTGCCAGTTAACAAACAGAAGAACGCATTTAAGACACTCTACAAAGGTCAAGCTATTTCGTCTTGCACTTTTAGTGAAACAAGAGCCAGGAACATTGCCTTAATGAAATGAAGAAGTAGAACAAGAAGTTTATTTTTTTATTTTTCACTCGTTCTCTCGTTTTTGTATTTCAGCCTCTGATTTTCAAGCCCCGAACTATATGTCATTACTTTTAAATAAAGCAAAGCCTTCATGATCCTTAATCTCCCTGATATTACAATAAACTCAAATGTGATAAGCAGCTCTGCTGATCCACGGCTTTATAGAAACATTGTTAGTATAGGGTCAAGAAGCCAAAAAGGTTAATTGTATTAACCTTGAGTGCCGGCAATGGTTTTTCAACCGATGTTACACGAGTTGTGATGATTACCATAAACGGCGTTATGAGAGCTTAAACCATCAGTCCAGCATGTTAGTTTATTAAAAACAAGCATTTAGCACGAATTAAGCCACTGAAAAGTTGTAGGCATTAACAATTACTTTTAATATATCAATTAGTATTATAAAGGGCAGTGTCCTGGAATATCCTTGGGAACAGTCAATGCCCTTATTATTACATGTACAGTAGTAATCTTTCTGTGCTGTAGAACAAATGACTGCTCCTGCGCAAGCAGTCACAGTGAATAATAAATGCAGCACAATACAAGTTAAATGAATGTGGTAAGCACAGATGGTGCTCAAAATAGTGAATGAGGACCTACTCACATTTGGTGGGTATTATTCAAACACATTAGGTGGGTAGGATTCCTACTGTCTCTGTGCCCTCCTGCTGTCTCTGTACGTTCCTCCTACATACCAATTAGATTGTAAGCTCCTCGGAGCATGGACTCCTCTTCTTAAATGTTACGTTTATGTCTGAAACACTTATTCTCATGACCTGTTATTTATATTATTTGTTATTTATATGATTACCATGTGTATTACTACTGTGAAGCGCTATGTACATTAATGGCGCCATACAAATAAAGACATACAATACAATACAATACAAATGAATCGTTAACAGTAGCTTGGTAATGGATATGCGATGATGATCATGATGAATACATGAAAAGACAAAATAAAAGAGAGAAGGGCATAGTGTGATACAGTATTGAATTAAAATACACAAGGCTGTACAGTTTACACTCACAGAAGGGCATAGTGTGATACAGTATTGAATTAAAATACACAAGGCTGTACAGGTTACATTCACAATTAGCCAACAGCCGAAGCACAGATAGACCACAACAGGTCTCACAGAAAGCTGACCACTCCCCAGTCCTCCTCTCAGTGCTGTGGATGCATGACTCCTTCATTTTGGTTTTGTGACATCACTTCTGGTCGTAACATCAGCGCAACATTCGGGTCTCAGTCTCTTCCGTGTCTCCACAGACATGAACCTCCAAACGGAGAATCACTTGGGGAGTCTCTGCAGTCTCATAAAGTACCCTAACGTGTTTCCCTCATCAGAGCTTCATCAGAGACTATAGCCTCCGCTGAGGCTTACCCCATGTCGGCAGGAGAGGAGGATGTAGGAGCAGCAAGCGGCTCCAGGGCAGCTCAGATTCTACTAGGCTGACCTTGGAGTGGTGGGTGGTGGTTGAGATAACCATGGGAGGGTGGTAGAGGGGAATAGGGCAAATATTGGTGACCCTGTAGGGCAGGTTTAGGAAGGACAGGTAGGCATGGAGAGAGGGGTCATATGAGGGGGAGGTGCAGGGGGGGAGGGCATTACAAGGAGTGCAGGAGAGGGAAAGGTGACCCCTCCACTTGGGATTGCCAGGCGGGGGGGATTGGCCAGTGTGGGGTTTTTACCAGGGGTCATGCTGATGGGTGGTGGGGCTGGACAGATTAGTAGGGTTACAGCGGAGTACTACAGGAGTGAAAGGCACGCTAGCCTAGCTGAGGAGAGGGAGCAGGGGGAGAGATGTTTGGGGAAAGATGTTTGGGGAGAGATGTTTAGGATCCTGTATGAGATTTTTATGCAGTGTGGGCGGTGAGGCGATCAGAGGCAGGGTGGGTTTGGTAATGTGGAGGGGGAGCAAAGTGTATCTGGGGTATGGGTCTGGGTGAGGCCATACAGAGGCATTGCTGGGCAGTTTGGTGGTAGCAGTTAACGAGCGGGTATAGAAAGTGGAGTATGTAGATTTGTTGCCCTATAAGGAGCCTGCAAAGTCCGAGAAAAAGAAGGATGAGAATAACAAGGAGGTCAAAAAGGAGAGGACAGGCCCCAAGTCATTCGGTGACTGGTTGCTCTGCACTTTTCATGGATACAATTTGTGAGGTCTATAAGTTTTATGAGGGAACAAATTGGTGGAAGTATGATCTGGACTTTAGGCAGAAAATGGCAGTCTTAAACATGTTTACATGTAGTCCTCGCTATCCAACTTTTCACTTTAAAACGAATGGCATATCCAACGCTTTACAATGCAACCGTATGGGCCTTTTTTCAACGCCGGAATGCGTTATCCGACGCCTGAATGCGGTATCCAACGTTCACCTCCACTGATTAACATGGGAGTCACTTTACAACAGTTTCACTATCCAACGCTACTTCCAGAACGGATAACCGAGGACTGCCTGTATAAATTTGTCGTGTGTATATTGTTAAAAAAAAATTTTTTCATAAACATTGTTGTAACGGTTTGGGATTATAATTTATCTCATACAGTATATATAAACATTATTGTACACTCATACTTCATACATTTAACAGTAGGCCACATAAACATATCCTACTGTACATTCCCTTTAATCATGAAACGTATAAGTATATTATAGTTTATTACATGAAAAAAATACACTTTCATATGCATCTGTTGCTATGTTTCTTCCAATAATATGTTCCACCATTTATACAGAAAGTTAGTTTAACACATGTAATGAAAGGGTTAAATCTTACACTCAGTACATCCTTATGGGTACCATTTAAGACCTTTCCTTTTCCCTTCTAGGCTATTGGTAGCAATAATGCACTGCTAATCAGGGTCTGCATGTGAGTAAGGGCATCTTTTGAAAGGTGTTAAATATAATTGCGTTATTATCCTTCGCTAACATGAATGAAGTCTGAGAATCTCCGATATAAGGTAAACTGTTCACTACCATATGATTGGAACCTGAGTAATGCAAACGTCCATTAAAATGTATTGATCCACTAATTCTCTGGTGATTGCGAAAACATTTTTGCGCTAAGCACCTTTTGGGATATTCGTTACGGATATCAACACGTTAAATAGAGATAACGTAACATTAAAAAATGAACGCCCTTCTGAGGATCTACTCCTCAGTTCTTTCAGGTTTGATCTATTATTTTGTTTGAATTTTAAGATGAGCAGTAGATCATTCTGGGGTTGTTTTAATCTTGTGGCCTAGGATATTGCTAAACAAAGCATGATAAGCATCTTTCTTATATTTGATGCCAAGATAAATGTTGGGGAAGCGAAAATTCTTGAAATGTGTTAAGATACAATCCCCAGCAGTTTGGTAAAACTTGTATTGCTTATTTTCTCTTTCCTCTTAAGAACAAGGCAAGAAATTTCTGCAGCTCTTCTGCTGTCCTTGGAATTCATTATCAGTCCCTGTGATCCATTAAAGTTATAACACTAAATTAATTCTGAAATGTCTCCTTTTAAAGCACTGCTTAAAAAAGGGATATTAGTAAGGGCAGGTCCACTCTGCCGCAGACCCCGCGGGCATGATAACATTGCCTAAAGGCATTGATTGAGCCAATAGACTATGCGGACGCACGGGCGCAAGCAAGAGTGAGAGCGCATTGCGCATGAAATCAGATGAAACTGATTTCGTAGCACGACAGACGGGTCATGTGAGCGGTTCACCCAATGAGTGTGAACCAGCTCCGTGTCGCCCGTAGGCACGCCCCCCACAGCGCATCCAACGTGGACACAAATTATCACAGCCTTCACACACATACGCGCGGGCGAAGGTTGTATGGTAGCCTTGTTGGTCACTGGTTTGTAAACACAACATGAACCTGTATGGTACAATAGTGAATTTGATTGTGTTACTCCACTGGTAATAATAACACGGTGAAACATTTATTTTTTAGAAGACTGTAGAACACCACTGCATTCTTTATCCCTTAAAATATGTACAGTAACACTGTATCTAAGGTCACAGAAAAATAGTGCTTTGTGTTTTTGCAACTATATCCTACATGTGGTTTACATGGTTACAAAACAAGAAGGAATGCGTAAGGCCAAACATCACTTTCAAAAAACTACTTTTGACAATGGTATATTCAGTGCTTTATGCAGATAGGTAATTTTTTCCCCAGGTGGTTAACATAAGCAGGCAATATGGCTCCAAATCTAGTGATCAAATTACCTATTATCCTTGTTAACTAATCAAATTTGACTGAAAAAAGTACATTACAAACACATTTAAGGCACGGGAAACATAGGGAAAAAAAACATTTATGTCTTTTAATTTGTTCTATGCCAAGACACGGCCTCTGTAAAATTCATTATCTGATTTGCTCCACCAAATTTCTCACTTACATACTCATAATGTTCTTTTTATTTTGACAGTCCATTTTTCATCTGAACTATTTCCATCTACATTGTGTTTCCTGATTAAACACAAGGCAGGTTTGGGATGTAGAGGTAATAGGGAGATATCTAAAAAAAAAATGAACAGTCAGATGGCCTGCAGTTCTGTCCTTAAACTACCTATCCATGGAAAAATCACTTAGTTAAAATGGTTGTAGAACTCTGAATTCCATGTGCACAACAGAATAATTAGAATAGGTAGCAGTATACTGTAATCCACAGTGGAGAGATGCGGTGCACATCATACAAGGGAAAAAACGGAGTATAGCACATCCAAAAAAAGATTAAAAATGATTTATTTGGTGGATGACATAGGAGACATCAAAGTAGATTGGTTAAGGAAAGAACACTGATGCGCTTCGGGCGTAGCTTGCCCTTTGTCAAAGAGTAAATGAGTGACTATATATGATAAATATACAGATCTATCATTTTGAAAATAAAAAATTAAAGTGAACTGACCTGACTAATATATAAGTCATAGGAATGTCTATAAAGATGGTAATACAGTAGTAATAAAACTAATAAACGGGGAAACGAGCAGCAGTCATATGGTGGGAACATAGAGCCCAAAGGGAATCAAATAAGAAAATGGGAGCAATATACTCTTTGACAAAGGGCAAGCTACGCCCGAAACGTGTCAGAGTCCTTTCCTTAACCCATCTACTTTGATGTCTCCTATGTCACCCACCAAATAAATAGTTTTTAATCTTTTTTTGGACGTGCTGAACTCCGTTTTTTCTCTTGCATGCTGTGCACTGCATCTTTCACTGTGGATTATACTGTTACCATTCAACTATGCTGGATGTACGCCCTACAGTCAAGAACAATTACAATTAGTTAGTACTATGAATTCCTGGAGTCATGTTTTTATGTTACTTACTGTGATCCTATACTATTATTACACCCTAAGTAGTATCTCCCATTAGTGTGGTGATGAACAGGTTAAATTAGCTACACTGGCTATGTTTCCCTTATTAACCATAAATCCCACTTTGGCGTCAAGCCCCCTATGTGGCATCTACTAAATTACGAGTGGTTATATAATGGATTACAGATTAAATATGTTTTAAAAACTAAAAAAAAACAGATTTTAACTCCAATCAACATGCTATATTATCTGGCTCTATTTTTGGGACTTAAGATACATATTTACAGTATACTCTGTTCAATACCCTGTCGCACTGATTTTAGGACTGTTTCAATCCAATATTTCTATAATTAGAATAGGTGTTTGCTAGTTAAATTTATTATGATCCGAGGAACTTTTATTAAAACAATATAGTTAATAAGAGCCATATGCAGTACCTATGCAGCTACAGTATAATCTAACTTTATCATAAATGAGGAGGCGGAGGGAAAGGGGAATAATTGGATTTGCAGAAAAATACCTTCTCAATAGCACTTGTGTATAATCCTCACAATTTACTTATAGTCATGTGTTTTATCAAAGCTTCTAATATTTCAGTGACCTGATCAACCAATGAGATATTGCATGATGGGTGGGAGACAATGGAGCTCATTCATCCTGGACACCAAATTTTGCTGCGGACTGTTTTTTTTGCTGCAAATTTTAACATCTAATCTAATTGACATTACACTTTTACAACTTGCTTGATTTACTTGATCAAGGCAATTAGAAGAATTTCCATTAAAAAAGAAGAAGAAGAAGAAGAAGAAGAAGAAGAAGAAGAAGAAGAAGAAGAAGAAGCAGCTTAGGAAAAGTACTTACAAAAGGGATGGGTATTCTGAAGCAAAATGCATAGAGTCACAGCAAACAGCCAAAGCTCACTCCATCTCCCCTGCTCAATTATTAGCAACAATAATCTGCATAAAATGAATAATCCAACTGATGTAAAGTTTAAAAAGCAACATTATAGATGAATGGAAAATAGTTCATACAAACTCATTTGTTTAGTTGTTTTTTCTTTATTGTGAATACAGGCATACCCCGCATTAACATACGCAATGGGACCGGAGCATGTATGTAAAGAGAAAATGTACTTAAATTGAAGCATTACCTTTTTTTTCCACTTATTGATGCATTTACTGAACTGCAATCATCATATACGTGCATAACTGATGTAAATAACACATTTGTAACAGGCTTTATAGTTTCCCCGTTTGCGCACAGCTTCGGTACAGGTAGGGAGCCGGTATTGCTGTTCAGGGTGTGCTGACAGGCGCATGCGCGAGCTGCTGTTTGCCTATTGGGCGATGTGTCCTTACTCGCGAGTGTACTTAAAGTGAGTGTCCTTAAACCGGGGTATGCCTGTAATTACATTTACAATTCCTGGTGCCTATGCATATTGCCTCCTATTTTCAATATGCTGTGATGGTGTCATGCCCACGCTGAAAAAGATTTAAACATAATTTAAATTAATTGAGCTGAACTCTTCCCCCTCATGGGGAAGATGACTTCACATCATATACAATAAGCTCATCAGTATGCAGGTATTATTCCTGCCATATCAGCATAATTTGCTTACATCAAATATCAAGTGGTACATATAGGCTTACTTTAGTATAGTGCTAGAGTGCATAACTTGTTTTAAATCCACATCTTTGATTAAAGTATAAATGTGCATATTTTGTTTGAGAGCTTGCTGAGACCACGGGAATTGGAGGGTGAAGACATCTAAAGGTAAGAAAAAACATTGAATGTATATTATTTTCTTACAGGTTTTTTTTATTGGATTTTTATTTTATTATAATTTTTTTTGCCCATTGATTTCCAATGTATTGATGTATGCCCCTTTAGGGTAAACATACATACACTGGCGACACAGTTTATTACACTGCGGCCAGATCCGCAAGCCGGGAGATTTCCCGGCTTGCTAGTGGCCGCCCCTCGGCGTGCCGCGCGTCATAGACGCGCGGTCACGCGTCTTCGGGAGCGTGCGCCCCCTGCACGCGCGTCCAGGGGCTCCCCGAGGGAGCCCTGGTGTCCCGCGATCGCGGGACAGCGGCAGGGGGTTCCGGGGGACCCGGCGGACCCGGCAGCGGTAGGGAGAGCGCCCCGATCGGAGGGCGCTCTTCCGCTGCTTCGGCGCGCGCCCGTCACTCTCGGGCGCGCGCCAGGCTACTGCTGCGGCACAGAACGGGCAAATGCTCGAATAAACTGTGCCGCAGCAGTACAGTGCAAGCAATGCTTTTTGGGGGCAAATGCTTGCTTTATTTCTTTTAAATGTATTTTTGTTCTTTGCTTTCAGATATTTCTGCTATTTATTTTGTGTTTGGATTTTGAATGATGGTGTTTATTTAGAGCTTTCTTTTATTTATTGATGGTTTTGTTTTGATGTTTTAATTGTTAATGCTGGTGTTGATTGCTGGTAATTTTGTGGTGTTCACTTGTTTGTTGTTGTTTATTTGGTGATTGTTTTGATTGCATTGGATATTGTTGGTGATTGTTTATTTTGTAGGTTGACCATTGACTGCAATAGTGTTAAATCATGCCATATTATATGGGCATGATGTACCCACTGTGCCAATCAATTGGTTTATTGGCATTTGTAATGTGTTTATTTTTCTATGTAATGTGTTTTATTTGGGGCTGTTTTTTTTAGCTTCACCATTTATTGCTATAGTGGCAAATCATGCCCATATTATATGAGCATGATGTACCCACTGTACCAATGAATGGGTAGGGGTATTTGCCTGGGGAGGGTTGTTAGACCTCCTGGGTGGGTAGTGGGGGAGGGTGGGTTAACCCCTTAATTACAATAGCGGTTACAAATCGCTACGGTGATTAAGGGATAGGGGCCATTAGATTGTATTTTTCATTGCATTGTTTCTGGCAACGGAGGACATGGACGGTGATGAGGATGAGGACGGCCTTCATTGTGGCAGGCTGGGAGGGGTATGTGCAAGTTTTATTTATTTTATCTCTGCCTGTTAATGTTTTATTTTAAATGGGCAAATGCACTATTATCTGGATAATAGTATTTTTTCTCATTACTATACTGTGTTAGGGGGCAGGGAGGAGAGGGGGTGTATTTATTTCAAAGTACTGGACATTTTGGGGGGGAGGCACAGGATTGGTACAGCATGTCAGCGGGGACCATGGACACCCGAGGGGACCACCCGAGGACCCCCGGACACAACCTGAGGGCCCCCGCCGGCCTCTAGTATCATTCCTGTGCGTAAAAAGAAAAAAATGCTTTTATGTGTATTAGGGGGTGTAGGAGTTGTTGGGGGCACAGGGGGTGGGTGGGTTGTGTATTGGTGAGTAATACATATTGCAATGTTTATTGGCGGCAATTTCCCCCAATAAACCTGCTATTGTGCCTTAACCCCTTCCTTGCCCTAGCAGATAGTCATTAAGGTTATGAAGCTGCTTTAATGTAATTTTTAATAATAGTGTGCGGGAGCAGGGGTCTCCTGAGCTGAACCGCTTTGATTTCTGGCTCAGGGACCCCCTGCTTCCCGAGTTACGGGCCCCGGTATGTGGCATCGGTTGCTAGTATCTCCGCCCTTTTTAAATCGTCCGCGTCACGTGACCGGGGGATTAAAATAATGAAGGAGATACCGGCACCCCATATCTGGGCCGTAACTCGGGATGCAGGGGTCCCGAGGCTGAAATCAATGCGGTTCATCTCAGGAGACCCCCTGCTCCCGCACGCTATTAATAAAAATTACATTAAAGCAACTTCATTACCATAGCAGATAGCCACTACGGTAATTAATTATTTTTTATTGTTATTGGTGTTTTGATACTAGTATACATGAGCAGGGGGGCTCCTGAGCTGAACCGCATTCATTTCAGCCTTTGGGAACCCTCTACTTCATGAGATACAGGCCCCGTAATGGGGTGCCGGTATCCCAGTGCAGGATTTAAATCCCCCGGTCACGTGACGCAGCAGTTTTAAAAGCACAGGGGATTCCGGAACCCCATAGCGGGGCCTGTATCTAGGAAGTAGGGCGTCACAGAGGCTGAAACAATGCGGTACAGCTCTCGAGACCCCCTGCTCATGTACACATATCAAAATGAATATTTTTACTGCACGATCGCTTGTAAGAGCCAGGCATGGAAACGCAGCGTCTCCATGCTGCTCTTACAAGCTACTTTTTTTCTAGCAGCTATCGCGCTAGCGAATTTATAGCACAACAGCACTGATACAAAAAACAGGTCGCACGATAGTGCATTTATTTTATTGGCCTTAAAAAAATGGCCTTCACTTCTTAGTGAATCCCGCTTTTGGCCTCATGTTTTAAAGCGTGATAAAAAATGTCATAGTCACACACAAAAGCACTGATTTTATCACTGCTTTGTGATCGGCCCCAATATCTTTGCCTTGATTCCATCTTCATTTTAAGCTGTTTTGTACCTCACAACATTCATGACATACTTTGTGTCAAAATTTACTGGGAAATCTTCCACCCAGACAACTGTTTTCAAGTTCAGAGTACTGATCAGTAAAAGATGAGAGGAGATAATCCTAAAAAAAGAAAAAAAAACAAAGAAAGATTACGACTACCAAAATATATTTGGCGTGAGTTCTGAAGAGTGCAGAATAGAAGCTCTGTGTGTTTTGCTGCATTTTTACTAATCATTTAGGTGCTGAAGAATAGACAATTTAGAGAATTGAAGTGAGAATTCGTCACATATGTAGATGGCTGGGATCTTTTAAAAAGTCACAAGTCTAAAAAAAAACATTATCATTGTGGAGGGGAAGGGGGGTAACACACAGTTTCCAGTATTTCTAAAACCTGCTTTTTGCTATATTGAATGAGTTTCTAAATACCAATAGCATAAAGAAAATTGCTGAGCAAATAAAATAGTACTAAAGACATATAAAATAGTGAGTGTCGGCACTCCCAAGGTAAGTAGCGAAGTGAAGCAAAGGTACAGGGAATCGAAAGGAACCCCTCAATAACTCAATACGTATAAACAAAAATAGAGTAGGGAACTCGCACACAAACACAAGCAAACAAGAGGAGCAAATGAGTCAGAATAAGTCATTTACTGTAAACTAGCAAGAAAAACACCCTACACACAGTGTATACAAACACACAAGTGAATGGTGTGAGCTCAAAAATCTAAAAAAAAAAAAAATGAACACAGAAAAATAGTATAAGTTATTAAAAAGGAATACCTAGCTCATCTCACAACAGAACAATGGCTGAAAGACAAGGACACAAAAAATCAAGGAGTAATGATAGACAGGGTAGACAAGCCAATAATCAAAAAGGATAATAGGGGTGGGGGAAACGACGGGGGAGGGGGGTCGGGGAAACAACAATAATCAACAAAAAAAAAGGGGGGTGGAAATGACAATATTAAATCAAGGGGGGGCAACATTTCGGGGACAATCCCATCCTCAGGTTTGTTCCCAACGGTTCTAAACCACTGCATTTCTTCCCTTATTGGGTTGCCTGTGTGAGTACCAAGTTGTAACTTACCAGATGCCAATACAAAAAGCGAATCAAGTAAAGCCAAGATGCACAAAGTGCAATAAGAAGCAAAAATTAAACCATCCAACACAGGGAAATGTCCATCAGAAGTGCAGCCTTTGGAGAAACTGTTACCAGAGCAGCCGTTAAAAGGCTCCTGATGTCAGCACGCAGCGTCGTGCATCTCCCTACATGCTAGCTGATTGGATCCCTGGAATCCCCATGGCAACAAGGAGAAGCCATCACCCTCTGTGTATTAAGGACATGACTCACTTGTTCCTCGTGTTTGCTTGTGTTTGTGTACCGGTTCCCTTGTCCATTATTGTAAATAAAATAGCACAAACAAAAACATTGAAGGAGGTAGACAAGTCCTTACTGAGATATCACCTGGATTATTGTGTCCAGATCCACAAGCTTCATATCTGAGAGGATATAAGCAGAATAGAGATGGTCATAGGTAGCAAATAAGTCATATTAACTAATTGGTACTATGCCATACAGCAGGAGGCAATCTATTACCTAACTGATGGGGGAAACAGCACAATGCTTGGTTGTGAATGCAAAGGTTTTGCAAAGAAAATGTATTAATATTGTTCATGGTCTACATCACAAAACATCAAGAAAGACTAGAGGACCACAGCATGAACAGCAGGGCTCTTCAAATGGAAACATTTCTTTTTTTCCCTGTTAATTTCATACTTCTGTAGTTGCTTAAGCAGTTAAGTGACAATTTCTGCAGTGAAACTCCCTTGTACTGTAAGTCTAAGGTAATGTAAATATATTTGGTAATAATTTCGAAGTGTTGAGATGTATCCTAAATGACATTACAATAAGCTTGCTGTCCTTCTACTCCTAAATGTTTTCGGATCTGGACCCTTTGGAGAACAAGTTGAAGTGCCCTGATGTATAGCATGGAAGAGAGAAAGGAGAGAGGATATGATAGAAACTTTCAAATACATCAAGGATATGAGCATGGCACAGGAAAGTTAAATGCTAGAACAAGAGATCTTTTCTGGTGCTACAAGTTGGAAGGTTATGGGAAATTTGTGGAAGTACCATACTTCTTTGTGGAAAGAATGGCACGTTCATGGATTGTGCAAGGAAAATGATTATCAAAACGTGGCACTTAGAAATAATTAAGTGATAGCTTACAATAAGATATCAATTCTATGTAATATAGAAATAAATATATCAGTACATTAACCAGTGTGATTCAATATCACATCCATGAATGTGATTTTTGTGATAGTAAAAAAATAAAAAATAAAAAAAAAAATATATATATATATAAAAGAAGCGCCAGCTCCATAGCATAATACTGTAAAATAGAATACAGTGGTGGCCGATCTGACTCTAAATCGGCTAGATCCGCGGCTTTCAGATTATCCCGGTTAGGTGTGTTTTTTTGTCGTTTTCGCCTGGAGTGAACTGCGTTATTTTCGCGCTCGTGATATTAGCATTTTATTCTCGCTGTCTGCAATACTGCAATGCTGTGTAAAAACTCAGGGGGGAGTTTGCGAGCTGTTGTCTTGGAAGTCTAATACCTTCGCGGTTCAACCTACGTCAGTACACAGTCTGTGTGTGCTCGGGCAGTAATTGTAAATTTGCATATTTAAAGTATACATGCATTTGCAGTGCTGTACTGCTGTACAGTATGTCTCATTTGAAAATTGTTGAAACGCATAGGCGTGTACAGTACTGTAACAGTGTCACATTTCTGCATATACAGCGCTCTCCCCTTGCTCAGGATAATTAACTGCACTGCCGGGTATTTCAACTTCTTATCTTCTGTGCAATGCAGTACATCTCTCCCACACCATTCCTTTGAACGTGTGTCTGGTTTCAATCACATTCCTGCTTGACAGCAGGAATTAACTGCGCATGGGCCTGTTACTTCGCCCACCACTGCTTGCTTGCCAGAGTGAGTGACCAAAAAAAATTTAAAATTTATTTTTTATTGTAATTTTTTTCTCCACAAGCCTGCAAAAACCATCTTACTGTATTATGATATTCAATCTGTGCTGTAGCTTTTGACTGCGACACTGTGCGTTTCACTGCACATGGTTGATTTGTGTGCTTTTTACGTACTGTATTCGGGGGTGTATTATTATGATGAACTGCCTTTTGAAATTAAAGTATGTCTTTAGCTTTGAACTTCATGCAGCTGTACCTGTAGCTCAAAGATTTGAAATTCCACGGAGTCGTTAATTTTCTGAATCTTGCCATTGTGTTCTTAATCCGTCCATAGCCGAGCTACAAAGCCTCAGTGCGCCTGCGTGTAATCCTTTTTGAGATGGGAGCTGATTACTACGCATGAGTCACCCAACCCCCCCTCTCCACAGAGTCGTTAATTTACTGAATCTTGCCATTGTGTTCTGAATCCGTCCATAGCTGAGCTACAAAGCCTCACTGCGCCTGCGTGTAATTCTCTTTGAGATGGGAATTTTGAGGCTTTGTTTACGGCAACGCTTTGGAAAATCCCTTCTCGAATTTGATTTGCACAGAGCATCACCTCTCTATGCGCCTGTGTGTAATCCTCTTTCGGATGGGAGCTAGTTTATTCCTGCTCATGCACCTGTAACTTTTAACTGTTATTTTATCCACAAGCCTGCAAAAACAATCTTGATATTACGATATTAAATCTGTGCGTTTGCCTGCACATGGTTGATTTGTGTGCTTTTTATGTACTGTATTTGGGGGGTGTAGGGATCAAATTACAGTATTATGATGAACTGCCTTTTGAAATTACTGTACTCTACAGTACAGTATGTTATTTCTTTGAACTGCTGCACGACTAATCCTTCATCCCTCCCCCACGCACACACAAACTCATATCGACAGACACCTCCATAGAGTCATTAATTTTCTGAAGTTAGTTAGTCATTGTGTTTTTAATCCATCTCTAGCCGAGCGTCAATCGCCTCACTGCGCCTGCGTGTACTCTAATCCTTTTAGAGATGGGAGCTTGCTGCTTACTGCGCATGAGTCACCCAACCCCCTCTCTCCACAGAGTCGTTAATTTTCTGAATATTGCCATTGTGTAATCCTCTTTGAGATGGGAGCTAGCTGATGACTGCACATGACTCACGCCCCCCACCCCCCAACCCTTTGAGGCTTAGTTTACGGTAACGCTTTGGAAAATCCCTTCTCGATTTTGAAATTTAAATCTGATTTGCACAGCATTGTGAGAATTGAGAGTTAAAAAAACCATTAACTTATTCATGTTGTTTTGTCATTCATTCTTATTCATTGGTGTACTGAAGGGGTGGGGGGGGTTGTGGTTGTTGTCAATGATTATGATTAGCAGGAATGTGAATAAATATTAATTTTATTTTATCCGGAACCAAAAAATACAAATATAAAAATAATCATGAATAATACATAATGCTGTCTTTATTAAGTTCTTCTGGCAGATTGAAATTGGATAAACATTTAGAAAACATTTGTAAAACATGGGGAAACATGAATAATGCACATTTATAAGAATATTATTTAATAATATATACTGTAATGTTTATTATATATTTGTGAAAGCACTGTATGCCTGTCTGCATCTCCTGTGTCCCTAGGGGAAATCTCATTGGTCCCTTGGGCTGCCCGCCCCCGCACCTCTCATTGGCCTGAGGCGGAGTGACGACACACACACACACACACACACACACACACACACACACACACACACACACACACACACACACACACACACACACACACACACACACACACACACACACACACCTCCCGCTCTCTTACCCGCCGGTCCCGGAGGCTCATCTCCCGCTCTCTTACCTGCCGGTCCCGGAGGCTCATCTCCCGCTCTCTTACCCGCCGGTCCAAGAGGCTCAGCCTCTTCCTCCCTGAACATCAGCCTCCAAGTCATCGTGACCCGTGCGCACCTCCTCCTCTCCCCGTGTCTCCCTGTTTCCCACGCTTTCACCCCCCCCCGGCACCACTACAGTCAGCGGGGGAGCGGAGCGAGCACCTGGGACACCCCCCACGGCTCTCAAGCATGCGCCGCGCGCCCCCGCGCTCTCCTCCTCCCCGGGATGCCATGTGCGCACCTCCTCTCCCCGTGTCTCCCTGTTTCACGCGCTTTCACCCCCCCCTGGTGCCGCTACAGTCAGCGGGGGAGTTGAGCGAGCGCCCGGGACACCCCCCACGGCTCTCAATTGTGTGCACGCACCGCGCGCCCCCGCGCTCTCCTCCTCCCCGGGATGCCACTGTGTCCGCTCCCTGCACTCTCCGCATTGTGACCAGCCTCCTGTACTAGCTGCACGGGTTCCCACACCTGCAGCTCTCCCTGCGGCCAGGGGGCAGCGACTTCAACCCCACGGACAGTGGCTACCGGCAGGTCAGTGCCACCCGTGGCCTGTGTGCAGGGGGTGTGTAAGTGCCACGGCCTTTGTACAGGACGTGACTGGGTCTGTCCTTAGCCTGGTAGTGGGTGCAGCTCTGTCTGTGGGACAAAGTGCAGCCTGTGGCTGTGAAGTTCCCTGTGTCAGTGGGTGCAGCCTGTGGCTGTGATGCCCCCGTGTCAGTGGGTTCCTGTGATGCCCCCGTGTCAGTGGGTGCCTGTGATGCCCCTCCCTGCCCTTAGCCCCCTGCCCCTCACTGCCCTTTGCCCCCCAACCCCTCACTGCCCTTTGCCCCCCCGCCCCTCACTGCCCTTTGCCCCCTTGCCCCTCCCTGCCCTTTGCCCCCCCGCCCCTCACTGCCCTTTGCCCCCCTGCCCCTCCCTGCCCTTTGCCCCCCCACCCCTCCCTGCCCTTTGCCCCCCCGCCCCTCCCTGCCCTTTGCCCCCCGCCCCTCCCTGCCCTTTGCCCCCCCGCCCCTCCCTGCCCTTTACCCCCCCGCCCCTCCCTGCCCTTTAACCCCCCATCCCTCCCTGCCCTTTGCCCCCCTGCCCATCCCTGCCCTTTGCCCCCCTGACTTTTGCCTTCCACGCCCCTTGCCCCCCCCCGTCCTTCAACGCCCCTTCCCCCTGCCCTTCTACGCCCCTCCCCCCCCGCCCTTCCACGCCCCTCCCCCCGCCCTTCCACTCCATGCCCCCTGCCCTTCCACGCCCGGGCAACGCCGGGTATATCAGCAAGTATATATATATAAATATATATATATATATATATATATATATATATATATATATATATATATATATATATATATATATATATATATATATATATATTGGAGAAACAAGAGAAAAAGCGCCGATCCATGTGTAAAATCTGGTAACAAAATTTTTATAAAAAATCACAAGACAAATGCACACTCACAATTTGTCAATGCAAATTAAGCATTGTATGGGTAGACCCATGCGCCAACAAGTAGCTGCTCGCCGAATGTTTACTTCAGTACATCAGACCTCACTGCTACCGGTGCATCCCAGTCAGATGTCCCTCCAGAAATTCAGGTATACAGTCTGTTGTTCCAGCATTAGATGCTGTGTGTGGCTCAGGGAACGTCCTCCCTCTCCTGGCAGCAGACACACGAGCTATTCCACCAAACGTAGCTCCTTGAAACCACGTGCCCTACGTGTACGCGTTTCTTCCGATCGACGGATTTCATCAGGGGATAACGTGCATTCTAATTGGGCTACTATTTAAAGGAGTTTCCATCCAATTGAAAAATTCAAGTAAAATACGCCCAATATTGCCCTAAATTGGGTCATCTGTGCTAACCATATTGAGTTGTAATTGAACTACTTAGTACATATTAACTAATAACTATATAAAACCTAATGATGTACTGTAGATAAGATGAAATATAATCAAAATACAGACATACATAGATTTCACATTTGTAAGCATGTAACTGCAAATATATATTAAAAACAACGTTATCAACTTGTTTTTAGAAGTTACTATGTTTATATTAAATTGTTATCCTATATTAATTGGTAAATGAATAATAGATAATTGCAGTCACATGATTGTGAAGCAACATTTTTTGAATGTATAATCTGGAATTAATAAAATGACAGAGACATAGAAATTCATTATTACAATATTAGTAAATGTTTACTCTTAATTTAGATGCATACAGTATATATAATAATATTATTGTATCATTATGATATAGGCTTTTTTTGGATAGTATAGATATAATGAAATAAACGTATAAGTGAGATATAAGATAATTGTTTTCAAATAATACAATTAACCGTTTAAACACTGTGTTGAATAGCTTGTATCTTAATAAAATGTACCTAGAAAAGCAATTGTATATTGATCAAAAGTTGATTACTAAATAAAAATGAGAAAAGGACAGACAATAAAAACATACACAAATAATCTTTTTGACATGATTATCACAATAAATAAAAAATAAAATAAAAATAATAAATATATATATATAACAAACAATATTGTACATGAATTTGAACTTCAACTGAACGACATTGATGGAATATATCCATCAGGATGGAAAAAATTATTGGAAGACATGTCTAGATTCATGATGTTAATAGTTAACATGGAGATCTTTTGATCTCTGCTAAGAAAGGATCCAAATGATGTGAGTATTTTATAATATTTTGATTCATAAAGACATAGAAGGGACCATGCCACAGATAATATATAAATTATATATCTATAGACAAATCTAAATGGAATATTCATTAGATGTTTATTGAATGTACCAAATTGATGATAAACAATATGATTTTCCTGTGCAGGCATTGTTACACAAAGCGATATTATCCATCGAAATCCCTCCATTAGCCGCTTTCTTTTCTGAGGAAAAACAAAAAGAAAAGTTTTACTGTAATGGTCTAAAGAAGTTCCCAGCCAGTCCCACCAATAATTTTCTCGGGGGGCGTCTCCTGTTCACATGCACATGCGCCTACCATTGATGTAATGACACGCATATGCGTTTCAAGAAGGTTCCAATGTGCATGCGCCTAGCGTTCCACCAATTGTTCAGTATCTGCAGTACAGTACTGTAGAAGCCACTCAGCCAATGATATTGCTTACAGGAGTATCGCTTGACTTTTGAATCGCACCGATATTGATACTGTATTGTCAAAATAAAAAAAACACAGAAAATAATACGGCAACATTACTCACCATAGAATTTCCCATTCAGCTGGCGCCGGCGCCGGTCCACTGCCAGTCCAGTGTTCTTGATCATCCACAAGATAGTTTGCAGCGGGACTAGTCCACCTGTAGTCAGCTGATGAGGCTGGAAATTGCTTAGGTACATGCAAGCTTGATCGAAAACTGCACGCGAAATCAGACTCAGGCTCAGGGTTGTCACTGACGGTGGGACCGTTATCGGAAGCCGGTGCCGGTGCATTGCTTGGCAGCGACTGTCGTTTCTTAGTCTGTTTTAACACGACCCTTCGCCTTTTGCCATCTGCATGATCATAGATACAGGAAAAAGCCAGTGATACACACCAATACCCTCCAACAAATTGTGGCTCAATACGATAAAAACAGGGATCGCTACATAACCTTTTCCTTATTGCACGCTTCCACGTATGAGGAGCTGGCGAAAATTTGTAAAAGTCATAGTTTTCGATAAAATACTGATAATTTTGAACAACTGTTGCCATCTTATCCTCTGTTGCATTAATCGCGGCCCATATAAAATATGCATAACTTCTGTCGGGTTTTTGGAAAACGGGCTGCACTTGAACACTCATGGCGGGCGGCGGGTCTCTGGAGAATACTGTAACCGAAACTGGTCTTTGTCTTTCTTTAATATGAAAAGCCTAAATTGATACATTTTTGCAACCTCTTCCTTCAGTCTCAAGGCCAAGTTACAATAGCACACTGTGGTATCTTTTTTAAACGAAACACCTGCAAGCCGACACATTACTGAAGCGCATGCGCATTACAATTCATGAATATCTGCCATCTGGCAGACACGCGAAGAATTGCAACATATTAAATCCGAACCATTCTCAATAAACGCATCAACTGCGCGTCAACCACGCATTACCCGTGGCGGAGAACGCAAATTGAATGCGGCATGCTCCAGGTGAAGTGCGTCGCATTCCAGGAAAAAGACAGGGAAAAACCGTCGATGTGTTAGACTCAGATGAACTGCAGCAGTATTTTATTTAATCATGGAATAGTCAACAGGACCTATACTCGCATGGTTAAAAACACATTCGGTTGAGATAATCTGTGACTGCAGATAGACGCTGATGTGTGGACATTCCGGCAGATAGCAAGGAACATGGGGTCACAACCACCAGATGAGGAAGATGGTAACTGATGAATGGTAAGTCTATCTATATCTATATATACTAGCCCTTCCAGTGCAATCATTCATCCTTGCGAAAGTCACAAACTGTGCCGAAACACGTAGGACGTATGACGTCATCACGCAGTGACGCACGGACGACACGGGGGGGCTTTCGTTCAGGACCGAGGCTTGGAACACATCTCCAGGAAGCACCACACATCCCGGGTACCCCTTTCTACTCCTCTCCACTCCTCATGGCACCGCCATTACTCGCGGCCAGCTGAACACTGTTCTTGTCACCTCGACACTCTGTGGCATATCCGTGAGGAGGTAACTTCAGTTATTAGGGGCACAGCATATTGTGTTACACATAGCCGGTGGGATTAATGTTGTGGTGCAGCTGGGATTAGTTCCATTGAAAGATCACTCTGGGGATTGTGTGAGACCTACCATTCATCAGTTACCATCTTCCTCATCTGGTGGATGTGACCCCATGTTCCTTGCTACCTGCCTGACTGTCCACACATCAGTGTCTATCTGCAGTCACAGATTGTCTCAACCGAATGTGTTTTTCACCAGGTGAGTATAGGTCTTGTTGACTACTCCATGTTTAAATAAAGTATTCTATTTTACAGTATTATGCTATGGAGCTGGCGCTTCTCTTCTTTTGTTTTTTTTTGTAGGTGTTTGTGATCAGGCAAGATCACAGAAAGAAGCTTGTCCTCCTCCATACAGAATGTTCTCTGAACTGGACTTTCCATCAGTTTTATTCACGTGATTGGTTTTATTATATTATTATTGTTGTGTTTGTACTGCACTCACTTTATTTAATTCATTCAATATCACCCATGAGTCACATTACACTTACACTCACACTCACACTCATTAGCGCTACTCTGTGTTTGTGTTAATATATATATATATATATATATATATATATTACAACAAGACAAACTGCCTGCAACAGACTAAGCAAATAATGAGTACTTAAATTAGTAATATAATAACCACTAACGGTGCTAGGGACTAGAAGTAATATAACAATGAAAAGAAAAAGAAAAGCGTCCCAACTCAGCACTCAAGTATACTCAGAACAAATATCAAAGAAAATGATGATTTATTAAACAGCACAAATAATCAAACATAAAATAGAAAAAATATTAAAACAAACCCTGACATCCTCCTGTGATAGAATATGTATCAGACAGGGGAAATCCCCTATGAAGATACTGATGGACCCCTAATACCCAAGACAAGGGGAAAAAAAGCCTATAAGCACAAAATATATGTAGAATAAGTGGTTAACAATAACCCCTTGAACCTACAAGGCCGGCCTCACCTCTAGTAAATATAAAACCACACAGCAAGCATAGATAACACATGCACCAAATTGCCTAATACATGCTGATGTCAAATACATATATTATATACATACACCGTAAATGCAGTTGGTATAATCAAGGCAAACCAGGCACAGTACCAAAAAGAGACTGTTAGTATGGGATCAACAATGGTTAAAAGTTCACATCAGTTACCATAGTCCATGAGACCATCCATGCCACACTGTGATAGTAAAATGTCCAAAGGGTAAAGATCTTCCAATTGAGGGGTCCATCCGCAGGGGAGTCAGGGAAAAACAAACGCCCCAACACGTGTTCCACCTCCGCTGATGAAATCACACGGGCAGCACTCAATTGTTAGGTCAAAAAAGCGTATATTGTGAAACAAAGACACAAAACCAACGTTTCGGCCCACCAGAGGGACCTTTGTCAAGGCAGCACCGCACACACACAATACAAGTAATTGAAGTTTGCAGCTTCCACCCCATTGTTGATTGCTTCCTCAATCCTCATGTTTCGGAAACATTCATGGATTACGAGCATAGATAAAGGGCAATACAGTGAGGAATACAAGTGAAAAGATATAAAATAAATAGCATATATTATATCCAAATGAAATGAAAAAAATAAATGCATTCAGCTTTTATGGGTAAGGTGTTAATTTAGTTCTTAGATTTGGATTTTTCTTCTAACATTTACAAAATCTGTTTCTGTATTTGACATAAGGTAAGTAAACAAGTTAACTTTCAATGAACTTAAAATACACTTTACAAGGGATTGCATAGTTTTGGATGTTGACTTTAGCAATGTTTATAGTCCACAATGATGTTCACATGAATAGATAGTCCAAATTTCCCTTTTGGAAGCTAGCCAGCAAACCCAAATATAAATATAGGCCAGAGGACTCCTGACAGGAGAAAGTATATAGATCAATGATGTTTGATTAAGCCAGTGGATTGCAAGTCTGCAAGTATTTGCTATTATTAATATTTTAGTATCTTGGTAAAGTTATTCTGTGGTTCACATTATTTCATACAGTATGGAAAGGTTTCAAGAAGCCAAACCTCAAAAACTGCTTTAGTCGTTTTATTAAAGAGTATCACATATAGACAGGACATGTTAAATGATTTGTAATAGCTGCTGTTTTTATTGGTGAAATACTCAACAGAAACACAGAAACTGACACACACAAAATCACAGCTATTAGTATATAGCAGTGCAACAAATGTGTGCTATATTATTCAAAGACTTTTACAGTTTTATTTACACATTAGTATGATAGACCAAAAAAAGTGAAGCATGGTTAATATTGAGGCTTCAGTAAGATAAAATCAATCTAGGATTCATGTATATGTTTCACTCAGGTTTCTTGAGACTGTTCTATTCTGTAAATGTGAAAAACCCAGTTTTCACGTTAATATGTCCATCTCAACAACTCAATATGTGAAGTTTAAATACTTGGCACACACTTCTGGAACCTGTGTGGAATGTGTATATTCACTTTTTAGTGTGCTCTATCTTTACTGTTTCGAATTTAAGTTAAGAGCTGACTAGGTGCACCTATTGTAATACTCCTGCCAGTGTGTGTGAGCAGACGATAGATCAATTATGTCTCTC
Organism: Ascaphus truei; assembly: GCF_040206685.1. Classification (NCBI taxonomy): domain Eukaryota; kingdom Metazoa; phylum Chordata; class Amphibia; order Anura; family Ascaphidae; genus Ascaphus; species Ascaphus truei. The sequence goes on from NC_134484.1 coordinate 325,674,382, forward strand.
CTGCTCCTATTAGTTGAACCTCAGAAACTTCATCTAATTGAAACATACTTTCGATTTGTGGAACAAAATTAGTAGGTCTGATAAATGTTGCACCACTTTTATAGCAAAGACAGAATATGAATGGGAGTGTTTTCCACGGATCTCAAACACTGCTTCATTCATCAAAATGTCATAAATTATACAGTGGTTATGTTTAGGACAAGGATTCTGTGAAGTAACATGCAAAAGAAGACCTAGGGGGCATGTCATGTTTAGTTTTCTATTATTACAGTAAGTGTGAGATGGTTAGACAGATTATTGGAGATAAGGAAAAAGCTGAGGTATTAAACACATTCTTTGCCTCTGTGTTTACCAGGGAAGAATCAATTTCAATAGTAGTGCCTCAGGAGGAAGCCACAACCTCCATATTAATGAACAATTGGTTAACTGAGGAAGAAGTTCATAAGAGGCTTGAAAAAATGAAAGTAAACAAGGCACCTGGCCCCAATGGCATACATCCAAGAGTTCTCAAGGAGTTAAATTCAGTAATAGCCAAACCATTATATTTAAAATTCAAGGACTCCATTTCCACAGGCTCAGTGCCACAAGATTGGCTTAAAGCAGATGTGGTGCCTATATTTAAAAAGGGAGCTAGATCACAACCGGGAATTACAGACCTGTACGCCTGACTTCAATAGTGGGGAACTACTTGAAGGTTTAATTCGGGCTAATATTCAGGAATACCTAATGGAAAACAAAATTATTAGTAATAGTCAGCATGGATTTATGAAGGATAGATCATGCCAAACTAACCTTATTTGTTTCTTTGAGGAGTTAAGTAGGAATTTAGACCAGGGTAATGCAGTTGATGTGGTCTACTTAGATTTTGCAAAGGCTTTTGATACAGTTTTACAAAAGACGTTGGTGTACAAAATAAAGAAAATTGGACTTAGTAATAATATATGCACCTGGATGGAAAAAGGACAGACAACAGACGGTTGTCATAAATGGAACTTTTTCAGGTTGGGCTAAAGTCGTGAGTGGAGTACCTCAGGGATCGGTACTGGGACCCCTGCTTTTTAACTTGTTTATTAATGACCTTGAGTTTGGCATCGAGAGCAAAGTCTCCATCTTTGCTGATGATACTAAATTGTGTAAGGTACTAGAATCAAAGCAGGATGTAATTTCTCTTCAGAAGGACTTGGAGAGACTGGAAACATGGGCAGGTAAATGGCAGATGAGGTTAAATACAGATAAATGTAAGGTTATGCATTTGGGAAGCAAGAATAAACAGGCGACTTACAAATTAAATGGGGATAAATTGAGGGAATCCTTGATGGAGAAGGATTTAGGAGTGCTTGTAGACAGCAGGCTTAGCAATAGTGCCCAACTTCATGCAGTAGCTGCAAAGGCAAACAAGATCTTATCTTGCATTAAACGGGCAATGGATGGAAGGGAAGTAATTATGCCCCTTTACAAAGCATTAGTAAGACCACATCCTTGACTATGGAGTACAATTTTGGGCACCGCTCCTTAGAAAAGACATTCTAGAAATAGAGAGAGTGCAGAGAAGAGCCACCAAATTAATAAAGGGGATGGAAAATCTAACTTATGAGGAGAGGCACCTAAATTAGATTTTTTTACATTAGAAAAGAGGCGTCAAAGAGGGGATATGATAACTATATACAAATATATTCGGGGACAATACAAGGAGCTTTCAAAATAACTAATCATCCCACGGGCAGTACAAAGGACTCGGGCCATCCCTTTAGGTTGGAGGAAAGGAGATTTCACCAGCAACAAATGAAATGGTTCTTTACAGTAAGGGCAGTTAAAATGTGGAATTCATTACTCATGGAGACTGTGATGGCAGATACAATAGATTTGTTCAAAAAAAGGTTGAACATTTTTTTAGAAAGGAAAGGTATACAGGGATATACCAAATACGTTTACATGGGAAGGATGTTGATCCAGGGATTAATCCGATTGCCAATTCTTGGAGTCAGGAAGGAATTTATTTTCCCCTTATGAGATATCATTGGATATCTGGGGGGTTTTGTTTGCCTTCCTCTGGATCAATAAGTAAGTATAGATATAGGATAATGGATCTGTTGTCTAACTTTAGCATAGGTTGAACTTGATGGACGTATGTCTTTTTTTCAACCTCATCTATTATGCAACTATATGTAACAGTAGATTCCTTAGAGCTTTTGTCTGCCGTAGTAAGCTGCTTGTACAGCTAAGCCTTAGACAAGTACTGTATGATTTAACCCATTCAAAGATAGAGAAGGATGAGCCTGTCTCAATACTATCAGGTTTTTTTTTTTATTAACATATTCGATCTGCATACCAAAATCCATCTGTAGATTAGGTAGATAAATTCCATCATTGGATCCAATCCAGTAAACATTTTAAAAAGACAAACTTGGATTCCTTCAAGGAGGAATTCTAATTTAGTAGTGTCTCCAGTTGTATATATGCCCGTAAAATCTTCCTTCAAATAAATTAGGGAGAGATAGTTGTGCTGAAAAAGGAGCACACTTGTAGTACCCTGGGAGATATGCTAATAGCTATGCAAAGTATTTTTAAATGAGTCATGCTACCCAGCAGTTGGTTTAGCTCACACTGCTAGAGCTGATGCCCAGAGTAGCAGAGGTTTTGGGTTCTAATCCTGTTTGGTTTGACAACAGTACAGCCTCCCAGTCACTAGGTGCTTTAGGGTTGTCAACTCAATGTAGTTGAGTTGTATTGACAACCTTTTAGGAAGTGTGGGATGTGCCATTAGCATATCTCCCAGGGTACCTCAGGTGCGATCCACCACCCAAAAACAATGTTTCATGTTAACAAATCCGACTGGATTTTTACTCGAATCGGACTTTTTTTTTGTAACTCAAATTTTTATTAATATTCTGGGCATAAAACATATGACATTCCATTCCATACTTTCAAACAAAATGCATTGGCAATATTGAATAGCGCAATTATCATATACAAATCATAAAGAAATAACCATAGGGAAATGGGAGTCTTTTTTTTTTCTTATCTTATTTTCTTTGTTCCCGGCGCTTGTGGAAGTGTCTAGAATTTGTTTTAGCTCTCGTGTTGTACTTGGCTCAATCTGGCTCCTGTGCGGTCCCATCTTTATCCTTCATCCTTCAGCCATGACACTCCAATCACTAATCAATAGAGAACACATCTAAAACTATCAAGGCAATATCGTGGTGGCATTCACTCCTGGGATGTCTGTCTGTGCCAGCCATGGCAACCAGACTTTTTGGAATTTATTGCCAGTCATTCACCAGACTTGTCAATTTCTCCATCTGGCACACAAACCAAATTTTGTTCCTAATTTTCGCCAAGGTCAGAATATCATTTTGTTTCCACAAAGCTGCGATCTCATTGCCGTAGAAAAATGTGCAATCAATTTAGAGTCTGTTCTGGATATATCCTGCAATGGTCTGTTCAATAAGAACAACCACGGGTCCAAGGGGATCGTGAGGCCCAAAATCCTCTGTAGCCAATCCTTAATTTGTTCCCATAAGGGAGTCAAACAAGGACAAGACCACTGCATGTTCAATAAGTCCGCTGGCTCTCCACATCTTCTAGGGCACAATGGGGAGTAACCTGGGATGAATTTGAATAGTTTAAGTGGAGCAAGATACCACCTCATTAGGACTTTATATGTGTTCTCCTTTAAGGTCGTACAAATTGAACTCTTTGAAGCAGCCAGAAAAAAATTTCTCCCAATCTTCTGATTCTAGTTCTTCCCCTAAGTCTGCTTTCCCATTTTGTCCAGTCCAATCGTATCTGTTTCTAATATACAGAGTTTTTCAAAATTCGGTAATGGTGGCCGGGGAGTAATTTTATTATAAAAAGCCCAGATCTGGAGGTACCTAAAAAATTCTGAGTTGGGAATGTCCTTGTCTGACTTAATTTGGTCAAAAATTTTGATGCCTATTTTACCCTCCAGGTCTTTGAGTCTGCAATACCCTTTTTGTTTCCAGATTTTTAAATCCACACTATTCAGCCCCGAAGCAAAGTCAAGGTTATCAAGTAATGGGGTCATTAACGAGTTTTTGGAAGTTAGGGAACATCTAAATTTGGAGGCCTCCGAAACTTCTAACAAATTGGTCATTGAGGAAAGCAGTTCTTGAATGGATTAAAGCATCCTTTTTGGGGACCAAATAAGGTTATGTAACTCAGCAATTGGGCATATTTTGCTCCCCAATTCTACCCATCTTTTATGATAGGTATCTGTGGGCCATTGTGAAATTTGACATCATTGAGCCGCCCTATAGTATGACAACAGGCAAAGTACCGCTAGCTAGCCCTACCCATATAATTGGCCTCCTTAGAATGTTACTCTTAACTCTCGGGGTTTTGCCCTTCCATATAAATTTAGATATTAACTTTTGCACCGAGTGAATATCCTTCAGCACCACTGGTACTGGTAGGGCTTGGAACAAGTTGAGAAGTCAGGGAAGTAGATTCATCTAGATACAGCACATCCTTCCAAAACCAGGAAATACTATACGAGGACCGCCGCCTGACATCTCATTTCAATTTGTGCAATAATCTAGGATAATTTGCTTTGTACAGAATCTTGTAGCTATTGGTGATGTAGATACCTACGTACTTAATGGCTGCCGGCTGCCATTTGAAGTTAAAGTTTAAAGATATCAGCTTTTCTACTTCCCTGGGTAGATTTACATTTAGGGCCTCTGACTTGACTTGATTTATTTTGAAGCAAGATATTCTATTAAATTTACTTAACAGATTAAATAGGGAGGTGAGAGGCTTTGATAATACCAGTATGACATAAATCTGCATAGAGAGCTAATTTATGCAATTGTTCCATAATTTGGATACCTGATATGTCCGGACTTTATCTGATCTGGAAAGCTAGTGGCTCCATGCATAGGGCAAACAACAGGAGTGACAGTGGACACTCTTGCCTAGTACCACTCTTAATTTGGAAGGTGTCAGAGGCCCTGATGTGTCACCTTTGCGGTTGGGTTGGAATACAGTGCCATAATTGCCTTAAATATTCTACCTCCAAAGACAAATGCCCCTAGCGTGGCCTTTAAATATGGCCAATCTATTCTGTTAATGGCCTTTTCCGCATCTAGACTTAACATCATGACCGGAGTCTTTTTTTTGTTAGCCAATTCAATCAGGTTCACTATGTGTCTGGTGTTGTCCGCCGCTTGCCTATTCTTAATAAATCCTACCTGGTCAGGTGGGTCAATCGGGGTAGGAAATGACCCAGTCTTTTTGCCAGTAATTTAGAGTATATTTTGATGTCTGAATTGATTGGCGAAATTGGTCTATAACTTTTACAATTTGTTGGATCTTTACCTTCCTAAAATATTAAGTTGATAGATGCCTGGAGCATCTGACTCGGAAATGAGGCACCTGCCAGCATTGCATTGTCCATTCGTAATAGGTGAGGGTCTAATAATTCGTCACCTTTTTTTGTAATAGTGATTCGAAAACCCATCATGACCTGGTGCTTTAGAGGGTTTCAGGTTTTTAATAAACTCTAACAACTCCTCAATAGAAAAGTCTTTTTGAAGTTGCTCTCTCTCTCTCCCCCTCCCCCCACCCTCAAGGCCTTCTCTGTTTTGGCTCCATGGGTGATCTTCTCTCCATTATACAGCTCCTCATAATATTGTTTGAAATCATCCACAATTAACTTGGGGTTGGAGGTCAGATCCCCCGACTTTCTATGGATAGCGTTTATGTTACACAGTAGTTAGCTTGTCTATTTTTTGTTTTATTTGCTAGCATGGTATCTGGCCTGTTTGCTTTTTCATAAAACTTCCTATTAAACCAATTGAGAGAGTTCTCAGCCTGGGAGGTAAGTAATAAATTCAACTAAATTCTCACATCTTTTAACTCCTTTAGGATGTCTTGCCTCTTAGTTTCGCCTATACACTACCGACACACTTTATTGAAGTGTGGTCGGTACCGCAAGCCGGGAAATCTCCCGGCTTGCTAGTGGCCGCCCCTCGGCGTGCCGCGCGTCATAGACGCGCGGTCACGCGTCATCGGGAGCGTGCGCCCGCTGCACGCGTGTCCAGGGGCTCCCCGAGGGAGCCCTGGTGTCCCGCGATCGCGGGACAGCGGCAGGGGGTTCCGGGGGACCCGGCGGACCCGGCAGCGGTAGGGAGAGCGCCCCGATCGGAGGGCGCTCTTCCGCTGCTTCGGCGTGCGCCCGTCACACTCGGGCGCGCGCCAGGCTACTGCTGCGGCACAGAACGGGCAAATGCTCGAATAAACTGTGCCGCAGCAGTATAGGTCTGAGAGTTCTTGTAATTTATTCTGTAATTTCCAATCCCTCCCTTTTTTGCACCCTGCTGCTATGTTGATGAGGGTACCTCTGGACATAGCTTTATTGGCCTCCCAGAGTGTTAGGTGGGATTTTACACTACCTTTATTTATTCTCAAGAATTGATCTATTTCTACATTGAGCGTCTATAAAACCTCTGGGATTTTAATAATTGACTCGTTTAACTTCCAGTTTGCTCCAGGTCTGTCTAGATTAATTTGGGAGCACCGTAGTTCAATTGGTGCATGGTCTGACCATGAAATATCATGGATCCGTGTGCCGGAGACCTTTGGGACCAGTCTACAAGAAAAAAAGAAGTAATCTATTCTGCGGGTGAGAGTCGAATGTGAAGTCTTTTTCTCTCGAGTGCAATTCCCTCCAAATCTCACAATTGGTTGTCTCTCAACTCGCGAATGAATTTGGCAGTGTTCTTTCTCTTAGCCCTTTTGATCGGGGTCGAACTGTCTAGTTCTGGATCTAGTACTAGATTGCAGTCTCCTGCTAAGATCGTATAGCCCTTGGATACTCTAGCTAGTGTGCTGAAAAAAGAGGCAAAGAATTTTGGATCATATTCACAGGGAGCGTACTTGTAGATCGTAGCAATTGTTAAATATTGGCCCTGAAGCGTGCCTACCAGGATTATATACCTTCCATCCATTTCCCTCTTGACATGCTCTATTACAAACGGGAATCGGTTGTTGAGCAGGATAGCTACCCCAAAAGTTTCTTGACAGGGGCTGAGGATAAATACCATTTGTATTGTTTATGAAAGTATTTCAGGTAATTGGATGTACTGAAATGTGTCTCCTGTAGGAGGACAACAGGACATCTCCAGGATGACGTCATTACCGGATGAAACGCTTTTGCGTTCCACGCTTCCAATGGAGGAGGGACTTTATCTTCATAGGACACACATGGGGTGATCAGTGTTTGCTGTGGGGGGGGGGGGTGTTTGTGCACCTGTTCACTAATATGGAGAGGTATAAATAGATGGGACATTGTGTGTATTACTTCACTATCAGTCACTTGATAAAGGCCTATGTGAGGCCGAAACGTTGTGTATCATGAATAAATTCTTTTGTCTAAAAAACCCATGGAGCCCTGGATCATCTCTTTTTGCTGTAATCTGGATTGCTGCAGATAGGCCATCCCTGAACCAGGAGCTCCGGTATTGTGCGCAAGTATCGCATATTATTTCCTTGCATTTATTTGCACTGTTTTGGTGTGTAACACACCCATATACCTTTGCATATTGCCTCTGTCGGCATTAGTGTTTGCACCCACCATTAACCCTTCTATTCTGGGTATATTTTGTTGTGCAGTTTGTTATTAACAATTTCCTGTGCTACCTTCAAAACATAGTTACTGTTGCATTATACTCCCATAAATGAAGGAGTGACTTGCACATTCTCACTGCAACTGGTTCAGGTGATTTTATATTTTTTTGAACATACACGCATGGAAGTCTTTAGGACTCTAGTTGACACCCTGAGCTCTCTGCTAATGGTTCCTATGTTTTATATATAGTTTTGATAAGTTTTATTGTTTATTTTGAGCATTATTAGGCTGGTATTAGCGTAGCTATTACTTTTAGCCGCCATATCTGTTGGCACCACGCATGCACCCATTCAGAACGTTTGTAATGGAATAAAGTCATTTAACACTGCAAGTGCCTGCCGTGTCTTTCCTCTGTCTGTGGATTATTATTTTTATGTGAGTATTGCCTAACGGAGAAGGCAAGGATAGTCACGTCAGCAGCACCCTGGATAGGGTCTGCCTGCTTCTTTCTTTATTTTTATTGATTATTTATTTATTTATTTGTGGTGGTTTGCTCCAGGTCTCTCTCCTCCCTATTCTGCAGCTGCACCTCTCCTCTACTCTCTGCCTCACCGGCTCATGACAGCCATTTTGGAGAGGAGGGGAAAGTCTGATGATCATACACCACCCAAGTGACTGACCCTCCTGTCAGAGGAGGTCCCCGCAGGATCCTCTCCACCTGTGAAGGGCCTTAGCCTGTAGTCTATGGGGCAGGGGGAGATGTAAGGCTGCACCCCCCTGCTGTACCACCGTAGGGCACCGAGTCAAGATGGCCACTGCTCCCTATTATACAGCCTCACCGGCTGATGGTAGCTCCCTGCTGCTGTGCAGGGACTCACCGCTATCACTCCTCTGACAGTCAGGCAGGGTTTTTGCTGAACCTACCTGCCACAACTACGGATGTCAGACTGTCGGGGCAAGCAGGATCTGGCCACAATCTGGCAGCGCGCCAAAACAAGATGGCCACCTCATCTCTCTCGCTGCTTCTCATCTTGCCAGCTCTCCCGACACAGCACCGGAGCCCCCGCCAGGAGGTCTTTCCCTCTGCCGATCCCCGGTGTGGAATTTCCATCCCTCTGCCGATCCTCGGTGGGGAATTTCCATACCTCTGGGCCTTCCTCTTTCTTTTTTAATTTTAGTATCGGGTCGGCCATCTTGGGCTTCAGTCCCGGGAGCTCGAGCGTGCAGGTACGCGGAATTATCTCTTCTCTGGGATTTTGCCCCCCACCTCCCTCTACTAGGGTGGACTGCAGCACCCGGGTCACCAAATTTTATATTTGGTGTTATATCTTTGCCACTTTTTGGTGGATATATAGTGCTCTGGGGCCCGGAGCTCAGGAGCTGCACATCCACTCAGTTCAGTGGTTTGCAACACCCCTCCGAATCTGACCTTTTGAGACTAATGTGCAGCTCAAAGGATCTGGCCAATCCACTTTGCATTCAGGCGGAAAATTTGTGTTCTCTACTCAAAGATAACTATTTTGGGAAAATCAATTTGAGTTTGACCACTGATTCGGTGTTGTGAAGCTGGTAGTGATACCAAACCAGACACAATCAGAATCTGGTCGGTAAAAAATGGAAACAATACTGTACTATACAAAGTACAGCAAAGATAGAATACCCATTTGTCACCAACAAAACTAAATTCAATTTTGTTTCAACTGGTAGACTGATATTTGCATTTTGTAAAAGGCATACAGTATGTTAAGTTGCCTTAACAAGAGATGCCACTTGGAAAGCCCTAGATCCTGCATTGATGGCGATCCAAAATGTATGCTTTTTTTCATCTGCCATACAGTATGTTGGAGGGTCTATGTAGATAATAATTTTAGATTGTTAACGCATATACTGAATATATGATTTTAAATGTACACCAAAAAGTCATGGTATGTAGTACAAGATGATTTACCTGCTAAACTCATGTGGTTTTCTTGTTTTTCATCTTTTCCATGACTAAATCACAGTGATGTATTCCATGCACCATCACTAAAAACTCCCAATACTCAGAGGTGTTTTGATATTAAAATATATAACTTTGCATTTAGCAATTGTAAATCACCACATATTAAATATATAGCAATATGTTGCTTCAATATATGTGTTTTGTGATGACAGAACTCTTGGATGTATTAAACATATGTGTTTCCAATATTGTTCTCTGTCAGCTTATCAAGACACAACTACTTCCTAGCTCATTATATAAAATGAATGATAAATAGGGCTGGATGAGATCTGCATCTTGATTTACAGGGAACAGTCCTTTCCTATTACATGCTTAGTCTAGGAAACAGCCAGTGTTTTGCACCTGGCTATCCCAGTCAATACATCTACAATAAATAGGTTAGTGATGGTTAAGATTGGGATCAGTTCAACTGACCACAAATCATAGCTTAGTCAAGCTCAGCTGCTATCAGTTTTTGGAAATGTAAGCAACGAAACCACCCACAAAAGTAACAAGTCCTAAAATTTGTTTAAAAATGCGAAATATACTGTATTAAGAAGAAAGCAGAAGCAGTCCACCTGGTGAGGCAACACTGTAGCAGTAATGTGCAATCATTAGGGTGAATGAAAAGGTGAAAATACAGCATAATGCAATACATTTCTTGTGCTAACCAGTGCTGTAGTGCCATAGAACTTTGACATCTACCCTATAATATTGCTGTCTATGGTACTGGCCAAAATATGATGGTAAAGGCAGGGCCCTAATTACTCTCATACCTCTTTATGTCTGTGGGTGCATGTTTCTCCTTATTTATATTGGTATATAATTCTGTTTATGGCAAATCTCTGCACGCCCATTGTACCGTGCTGCGGAACCTGTTGACGCTTTACAAATAAATGATAATAGTAAAGAGTACAGTACATAGAAGTACCACTAATCTTTTCTTTTCCAATTGTGAGTACTACTATTTTATTATTTTATTATTACAGTGCCACTTTGATGACAAAGGACTCACTTCATTTTAGATGATCCCCCTTTAGGTTTTTATGCGATATATATTATTGTAGAAATCTCTGTAAAATACAATCCACAGAGCTTTGCCCCAATGTTTATACATTTAGAATTCTCTTTTTAGCTGTTCTAACTCTGTGCTTCGTGTCTGTGACAGAGAGATCACATCAGATTGCTTGGTGTACCATGTGGTTCCCTCCAATATGTATAGTGGTAAAGTAAACCCAGGCGCAAACAAATAAAAAGTGGACACTGTTAATAAGTGACTAATTGAAAACTTAAATAAGTGAGAAAGTGATAGTAATAAGTAGTAAGTAAATACAGTTTCACCCCCTGCTCTGGAACCCACTGGAAGGGGTAGTCTTCACTCTTCCCCCATAGTAACAGCAAACACACACAAAATCCAAGGGGAGCATGGGGGAGAAACAAAAAAACATTTAAGTGCAGCAGAATGGCAACGTGGAAATAAAAGCCTCCAAATGACTTGGCTCTAATGAATTGACTACTTACAAGATGTAAGAGTCAAATAGGCAGGGTTGACTCAAACAGTCAGTGGCAGATGGGTGGTGCAGTTTTCATCAGAGTGGATCAGGTCCTCTGGATGAAGTGCCCCAATATTGAGAGAAAGAAACTGGCATAGCACAGATCACTCAAGGTATAAAGATTTTATAACAATAAAATAATGTACTCACATTCTAACAATTAAAAACGGGCATGTCACACTGCATTAGTGTAGGAAGACTTTAGCCAGCCAGGCTCACTGTCTCGCAGCGTTCCCCACTCCTCCGCCTCAGCCTCCGGTCAGCTGTTACACTGTTCCCACTGGCGTCTGACGTCACTTCCGGTTTCGCAGCTCGGTAAGGGCTGGATCTTCCTGCAACTTCTCTGCTGTATGCTCCGCTCTGGATGAGGCTCCCACGGAGAAGTTGCAGGAAGATCCAGCCCTTACCGAGCGGCGAAACCGGAAGTGACGTCAGACGCCAGTGGGAACAGTGTAACAGCTGACCGGAGGCTGAGGCGGAGGAGTGGGGAACGCTGCGAGACGGTGAGCCTGGCTGGCTAAAGTCTTCCTACACTAATGCAGTGTGACATGCCCGTTTTTCATTGTTAGAATGTGAGTACATTATTTTATTGTTATAAAATCTTTATACCTTGAGTGATCTGTGCTATGCCAGTTTCTTTCTCTCAATATTTGGGCACTTCATCCTGAGGACCTGATACACTCTGAGAAAACTGCACCACCCATCTGCCACTGACTGTTTGAGTCAACCCTGCCTATTTGACTCTTACATCTTGTAAGTAGTGAATTCATTAGAGCCAAGTCATTTGGAGGCTTTTATTTCCACGTTGCCATTCTGCCGCACTTAAATGTTTTTTTGTTTCTCCCCCATGCTCCCCTTGGATTTTGTGTGTTTTGCTGTTCCCTCCAATATGACACAAAGCAGGAAGGAAGCAACAAGGCACTCGGTCTTGGAAAGAAAGTTAATTTATTAGCAAATCCAGTACCAACGTTTCGACTGCATGTCAAGGACAAAGACTGCACATGAAGTCAATACGTTGGTACTGGATTTGCTAATAAATTCACTTTATTTCTAAGACCGAGTGTCTGGTTGCTTCCTTCCTGCTTTGTGACTTCCTTGGGGGTAGCACAGGCTCTCCCCCAGCTCCATGTGCACCGGCAAATTACCTTTATTATCACCTCTAGTTATGTGCCTGTAATCCTCTCTGCTTTCCCTCCAGTATGCCGTCACAGATTTTGCCAACCAAGTCAAAGACCGTTTTGAGAAAGTTCATGATGACATAATAAACAAAGGGATGCACATGGTACACCAAGTAATCTGATTGATTGATGCACCATGTGTCCATATGACACGTCTTGTGCACTGGCCTTAGCACTATTAAAGGCCAGGGACGTCATAGATGACCGAAAATCATTAAGGGGGCCACAACCGGTGGCTGAAGATAGAAGAGTCTTCAATCAAGTGAGGATCCAGGGATTCGTGTTAAATTGAGGATCCTCCGTCGCAGGCCATGGATCAAGAAAAGACTGGCGTGGATTACAAATAAACTATTGGACCTGGATTACAAGTAGTACAATTTTTTTATACCTTTTCTTTTTTCTCTATGGTAGATTAATCCTGTTTTTCTAGTGAAAGGCTGTGTTAATGGCCTTTTTTTTTTTGCAAATGAAAATGTAGTATTTTCAAATTGCATTTAATTGTATTTATCAGTCAGACATATTTACAAATTGTACTAGTATTTATGTACTCACTACTTTAGATGAATCACGTTTTTCTATTTTTTTCAAATCAATGAACTACAACTCTGCTGTATCTTCCCCGCTTGTACGACATGCCCCACTTTCTCTCTGCCATTCTCGCTCTTCTAACTCCAGACCTTGGTTAAACTTCCATACAGTACATGAATGCCTCCTGTACTCGCTCCTCTAAATGCCTCTGGAGAAAATCTTACTCACAGACTTCCTTCACTAACATAGTATCCAATTCTGTTTAAACTCTGTTCTCTCCCAGACTAAACAAATGTACTTTTCATCGCTAATCAACATTTCTAAGTCTAACCCACACCACCTCTTCTCTGTCTTTGACTCTCTAATCAGACCATCGACGTCTGTTAACCATTTTTCTTCCGTTTCACCTTAGGGCTCTCTGGCTATTTCAAAACAAAGGTGAATTCCATTCAGCAAGGCATCCCTTTGGTATCCTCCTCATATTCAACACCTCTACCTAACTCACCTCCTGCCTTCTTTGACTCTTTTTCCTTTGTCACAGAGGAGGAAGTGTAGCTGCTGATCTCCTCACCCTCTACCACTTGCCCTATTGACTCCATTTGCTCCAATCTACTCAAACCTCTTGCTTGCACACTAATCCAAATACTCACACATATGTTTAACTCCTCATTCTGCTTTGGTACCTTTCCCAAACTCCTTCAATCATGCAACAGTTATACTTTTACTCATAAATAGCAAGCTTGAGCCTATATTTCTCCCTAATTATATCATGTTCTCCTTCCTGCCTTTTGCTTCTGAACTCTTGAACGCCTTTTATTGTATTCTCTCACTTGCTCCATTTTCTTACCTCTTTTTATCTCCTAGATCCTCTACAATCTGGCCTTCCACACTGCTCACTCCACTGAAACAACCCTCAGCAAAATAATGACCTCCATGCTGCAAAGACAAATGTTATTACACTCTGATTATTTTACTTGACCTTTCAGCAGCCTTTGATGCTGTGGACCACCCTCTTCTCCTTCACATTCTCCATACTCTTGGTATGCATAACAGAGCTCTATGCTGGATTTCCTCTTACCTCTCCCATCAGTGTCTTATTTGCTAATACGTTCTCTTCCTCTATCGATCTCTCTGTGGACATACCTCAAGGTCTTCTTGGGAGTTCTTCTTTTTCCCTTTACACGCCCTCCCTAGGTGATCTTATCACATCCCTTGGGTTCCAATATAACTTCTATTCTCAACCCGTCACTCTACACCCAGTACCACAAACACGCTGCTTAGGTGTCACATTTGACACCTCTCTCAAATGCTCCTCTTACAGTACATTAGCAATTTAGCTAAAACCTACCAATTCTTTCTTCATAACATTGCAAAGATACGCCCTTTCCTCTTTCGCTCTACTGCTAAAACTCTAAAACATGCTCTCATTCTCTCCCGTCTCAACTATTGCAACCTTCTACTGTCTAACCTTCCTGCCTCTCACTTGTCTCCCCTACAATCTATACTAACACTGCTGCTAGAATCACTATACTCTCTCCCAAATCTGTCTTAGCGTCTCTCCTGCTGAAATCCCTCTCCTTGCTTCCTATTAATTTCCGTATTACTTACAAAATTCTCCTCCACTGTTTTTAGGGTATACACTCTTCTGCAGAAAAGAAAAAAATAGAATAAGCATTCACCAGATGTGAGATTTTAAGATATAATGCAGAGAGAGCTCACCTCTCTCAGATCAGATCTTGTGCCCTTACCGCTAGTCATCAAAAAGTCAGTACATCAGTAGAGATAATGGATCAGCATTCAACAATACATCAAGTACAAAAATAAATAAGGAATCATGTAACCAAAGCCCATTTAAAGCAGTCTAGTAGCTGCTGTTTAAGGAGTGTCCCTCACAGGGTATAAAAAAAAAAACAATAACTAAGCAGAGTCTCATAGGATGTTAACAGTTTCGAAACGTATACTTACAAAGTACAATGTTTCTGGGCCAGTGGCTTTTCCTCATGCTTGTATTTCACATCCTACAGTTGCAACCTTTCCTTATGGCCCAAAGGTCACAGGAAATTCTTGACCACCTCGGAAACACTCCACAGCACAGTCCATAGCAGGCTGTACTTGCCCTGTGGATTAACAGAGTGGGAGTCCCTGCGTTTGAATGGGACTCGCGCTGTGTGAATCAGACCAGGATGCACCTGTCTGTAAGAGACGTGCACTAAGATTGACACTAAATCAGT
This sequence comes from Ascaphus truei, assembly GCF_040206685.1. NCBI lineage: Eukaryota > Metazoa > Chordata > Amphibia > Anura > Ascaphidae > Ascaphus > Ascaphus truei. The sequence goes on from NC_134484.1 coordinate 325,689,441, forward strand.
CACTCTCCCTGCATGCCTCTAACAGGCGATCGCACAGCTTTTATTTAATTTTAATAACACAGTATTGTAGCAGAGGGTCTTCGGAGCTGAATCGCATTAATTTCCTTTCCGACTTACAGACCCCCTTATGGGGTGCCGGTATCTACTCCATGTTTAAATTCTCCCGGGTAATGGCCTCTGTCTCTCAGTATCTTTTCAATTCTGAAAAACTTTATTAAAGTTTAGAAAAAGTTGGTAAGCAAACTTAAAATTTTCGAAGTTAAGGTGACATGCAACGTTAACTCTCCTCCCATGTTTTGCTGATGTCATCATACCGGTACATGATGTCACATATCAAAGCACATATAACATCACAAATGACATGATCCCATCAGAGATATGGAATGCAGCCCCAACGAACCAGGCTTCTCCGGTCCATTTCTCTCCCAACCTTATTCCCCACCTCCAGAATCATCACACCTGTTTGATCCCTGTCTCCTTCCACTTCCCAGAAATATAAGGCCTCTTCAATCTCTCTCTGTGAGGATTGGACCTCGGTCCGGCCCCTGTGATGCATCCCGTGATGCATTGGGTGACATCCCTCGCACGTGCACTGTGCGCGAGCGCCTCAGTACTTCTGCTGGCACCGGATCTAGGCTCTGCCCCGTGATGCAACAGTGAACGTTACTATTCCCACTTCACGTCGGTGCCGCAATACCAGGGGCACTCAAGGGGTTAATGCTAACTCCCTTCATTACTCCACAGCTGGAATACACTCCGCCCCTACCTATCAGTACACAGTCTATATGTTATGACTCACTGTCTGAAGCCTTTCCTTTGGCTCCCTGTGCTTTAGATGCCCAGCCAGCCCCTAGGCAAATTGGCTAAGCATAAACCTTGTTTAAGTTTCTAGTGCTTGCCACTCGGATCCTGCTGTCCTGCTATTGCCTTTGTATTCTGCTTTATCTGTTACATTTGACCTCAGCTTGTACCTGGGCTTCTACCTTCTCTGATCCCTGGATCTCGGCTACGCACAACGACCATTCTGACCTCTCTACTCCTGGACCCCGGCTACGCACAATGACCACCCGACTTCTCCAATCCTAGACCACGGTGAGTATCAAGACTAATCTGACCTCTCCTACCCTGAGCCAGCTACACGACTACGACTCTGCAATCCAGACGTGGTTGCACGGTTATTGGTCGGTGTACTATAACATCCCCACCTAAGGACGAGGTCCCAGTGTGCACTGTAGGATGAGCGCCCGGTGGGGGGGGCGGCATGTGCACAGCGCTTCACCGCGATCTGGGACAAGACTGCAGAGTTTTCACTGGAAGGGGGGCGTGGCTGGGGTTTTCCAGGGGTGTGGCCATGACCTCCGTCCTCATTGGCTGAACCGATGGTGGGGGCATGGCCACTCCTCCGTCACAACTTCTAAATTTAATTTCATTGTCTTTGGGAAAAATTGTAGTACAGCATGGCTGCACATCCTGCGTGAAGGTACTTACTGGACACATCCCCATTGATGGGCGGTGTTAGTACGCACAGCGCAAGCTGAAGCGTGCGCTGTAGAAGGCACTGGGGCCACGGCCTTAGCCCTGCGGTCCTGTCCTGTTTGTGGTGAACACTCGTTACACTCTCTCTCTCGGCCCCCCAAAAGCAAATGGCTTCTCAGATCCCTTTTTCCTCCCATCTCACAAGCCTTAGCATGACTTTCTGCACCCACCAACAAGAAGCATGGGGCTTGTCCAATCCCTTTCTCTTCCTTACGTCAGGCTTTTCACATGTCTTTCTCACTTTGACCCTCGCAGATGCATCAGGCTATTATCCCTTTATTCCACTTGCCTCCAAAGGTACTTTTGGACCCTTTATTCCTCCACCCCCCGCCCCCCACCCATGTATCTCCCCTCTCTGATTACTTTCTCTACCCACTCTCCACATTAAACAAGTATCAGGCTTCCCAATAACCCCCGTCAACGTCCCTCCCCCACCCACACTGATTTCTCCATGCATGGTTGTCATGATAGCTTTGGAGGAATGAACAGTTTTCAGTGCTGATCTGAGTGGAAATTACCCATGGTGTTATAGTAGTAGACTTTAGTGTGTTGCAAGGAGAATATTTATTTATTTAGACAAAAAAAGTGGAACAAACAGAGCTTCCTTCAGCATATAAATGGTTAACAAAATCATAAGTCCTTGATAAAGGATTTTCCTTTTTCCCAGCAAGGGTAGCTCAAGTCTAGAAAACACAAGAGCAATAGTTCTAATATAAACAGATATTTGGTGCAGTTTTCTCTCCCTCCAGAGATTCAGCATGAGTCTCTCTGGTTCAGAGAGGAACCCAGAGCACTGCTTGCTACAGAAATTTTACACACACACAAGCCAGGTGAGCAGATTAATAAAGTCAGCCTGTTTTGAGACTGAGATTTAACCTGCTCAGCACTGTACTCAACCTTTAGACATAGGTCTCAAATGCATTACAATCAGATAGACAATCTACCCTGTCACATTCCTCTCTGTTTGTGTCTGGCTGGGGCCCCACATGGCTGAAGCCCTACCAGGCCTGTGTTGAATCTCAAATTAGAATGGATAGAGTGCAATATACCACCTACTTAGCCAAACTGGAGTCCTTCATTTCATTTAACCACTTTAGTGGAGCATGATCCGTCACCAGTGTAAAAGCGACTACCACCAGGTAGTGCCTTAAGGTCTTAATAGCCCACGTCACTGCGAGCCATTCCTTTTTAATTACAGAGTAGTTTTGATCCCTTTGGAACAATTTCCTACTCAAGAAAAGAATCGGGTGTTCTACCCTCTCAAACTGTTGTGATAGATCTGTCCCCAGTCCTATCTCTGATGCATCGGCCTAGCCTATACGAAGAAAAGGCCTATTATAATCTGGGCTTCTAAGGATGGGAGCCTCTGATAGACACCTTTTGCTTCCTCGAAGGCTCTCTGGCACTCTATAGACCATACCAACTTCTGTAGGGGCACATTTTTTTGTGAGGTCTGTTAGGGGTGCCATCATTTCAGAGTAATTAGGGATGAACCACCAATAGTACCCTGCTAAGCCTAGCAGAGAACACACCTGCGTCTTTGTTTGGAACTTCTTTCAGGGCATTTACCTTGCTGGTCGGTGGCCTTACTTTCTAACTTCCAGTTTAAGTATTTTGTTTCGATCTTTCCTAAGGCACATTTCTTAGGGTTGGCTGTGAGCTCTACCACTCTCAAAGACCTGAAGACAGCTTTTAGACTGTAGATGACATGTCATCAAGGTAGGCAGCGGCATACGCCCAATGAGGTCTTAGCATAGTACCCATGAGTTTCTGGAAAGTGGTTAGGGCTGCCTACAGACCAAATGGTATCATCAGAAATTGGTATAAACCCATCCGAGTGGCGATGGTGATTTTGCACTTGGACTCCTCCTTTAAAGGTATTTTCCAGTATCCTTTTGTGAGGTCAAGCATGGCTATACACTCCGTCGTTCCAAGGACATCAAGCAATTCGTCCACCTTTGGAATCAGGTATGCATCAAACCTGGATACAGCATTTACCTTTTGGAGGTCCACACAAAACTTTACCTATCCATCTGGTTTAGGGACCATGACTACAACATTCACTGCATAATTCCTTAATCACACCCAGACTTAGCATTTTTTGTACAGTACCTCCTTCTCTACAAGAGCCTTAGGCCTTGCCCCCGCTGCCTACTACAGCGTCCGCTGCGCGCACGAGAGCCCTCCCCGCAATGGCGCCGGGCCCGCTGCGAGGGGGGGCCGCAGCGCTCGCGCGAGAGCTACTCCTGCTCTCAATAGAATTGAGAGCAGGACTCGCATCGAGCGATTAGGCACGCCCCCGGCGTTTCAGCCAATGAGGGCGAACCTGCCGGGTGACTTCATGGCCGCGCCCCCGTCACTCCTCCGCCACGCCCCCCCGGTCTCTCCTCCTGCAGTGAGCTGCAGACCGGGGAATCTTCTGAACGCGCCGCCAAAAGCGCGGGCGCGCGTTACAGCTGAGATACCGGGGCCTTAGCCTTATGGTTTTCAAGCAACTTGTAAGGATGAGAGTGTAATTTTACACATGGTTATGTCTCTATAACATGCAAAACTACATTTGTCTGCCCTTGGAGATCAAAAAAAACCATCCCTGAATTGGTTAAATACCTCTAATATGTCCACTTTCTGTTCAAAGCTTAACTTGAATCCCATAGGGATTTGATTGTGACTAAAGGTGTTCCCAGTTGGAGTAAGAGGACCCAGATCCGTTTCCTCTACCACCGGATGGAGGAACAGAGAACTCTGCAAATTCCAGGGTTTCAGTAAGTGTACATGGTAAATGTGTTTACCCTTCCTAGACCCTGGTTGAGAGATCTCGTAATCCACGTCACCCATGTGCCCGAGAAGTTCAAATGGGCCCTTCTATTTTGCTAGGAGTTTACTCTCACAAATAGGTAAGAGCAACATCCCCTGGTCCCCTGGTTGATACACCCTCATGCAAGCATTTTGGTTATAATGTCTCTCCTGACTGTCTTGAGCTGACCTAAGATTCCCCTAACGTCCAACACATATTGAAGGGTATTTTTATAAGGGGACTGCAGTTCCTCCCAGGACTTCTTTAGGAGGTCTAGGATTCCCCGGGGTTTGTGGCCATATAGAAGCTCAAACTTTATCAAGTTCCATCTCAGAACGAAACGTGTCAGAGGTGTTCTCTGTGATGTGCAGCATTCTAGTTCAATAAAGCTGATTTTATTTATCTCTTTGGCCGAGTTCCAGTTGCAGTGACCACCTACAAACCACATTTTTTCACTCTATCCATTTGCGTGGAGCACGCAGGCAACTATCCATGGCTGGGAGCTGGCTTCTATCCTCCCCTTCCGATGAGTGCGTCTGGATTCGCCCCCTGCGCTCTATCTTGGGACATCCAGGAGCGCTGAAACGCAACGCACGCTATCAACACTCACAGCATCGCTGTCGGCCCTCGGGGATGACGTCACATTCCAGCGCGGCACTCGAGGAGCTGAGACCGGCCAGGCATGGGCAGTGAAGACACCGGGTCGGGTAAGGGCAGCAGGCGATAGCCGCGTGAGTACACGAGAGTGGTAGCTTAGGGTTGCCTCTCATCTTGTCTCTTACTATCTCCTGTGCCCTAGCCCCCCACCCAGGTTTTAGTCTGCTATCTTGCTACTGTACATATGCCTTTTATCCGTCTCGATTACAATAGGATCTTTATGCCTGTTTAGTTGCCCGTTCTATCCATCATATGTGTCAGAGACTGTCCTAATAATCTTTCACCCAGTTTTAACAGTGGGTTTTCAGAGCACCGGACACCACGGGGTTCATTCTCCCATATACTACAGCTCAGGAGAACCATGCACATCTACACTAGCATTAAATACACATAACAATAAACAATAATTCATTACCGTAGCGCATAGCCGCTATGGTAATGAAGCTGCATTAATGTAAATTTTAATAATAGTGTGCAGGAGCACGGGGTCCCCTGAGCTGAACAGCATTGATTTCTGCCTCAGAGACCCCCTGCTTCCCGAGTTACAGGCCCCGGTATGGGGTATCGGGTGCCAGTGTCGCCGCCATCTTTATAGCATCAAAGACGCGACGTGGGCTCTATAAAGATGGCGGCGACACTGGCACCGATGCACCAAACCGGGGCCTGTAACTCGGGAAGCAAGGGGTCTCTGAGGCAGAAATCAATGCAGCTTCATTACCTTAGCGGATAGCCGCTAAGGCAATGAAGGGGTTAAGGCACATTAGCATGTTTATTGGGGACAATTGCCCCCAATAAATATAGCAATATACAACACACATCCCCCCCGCCCCCTAACACATACAGTACTGTAATGGGCAAAAAAACTATTATCCACATATGGATAATAATGCATTTGCCCATTTTAAATATATATAAATTACAATAAATACAGTCAATATATATTACACTTACCTTTTATAGGCACCCACGATGAAGGCCGTCTTCATCCTTATCTTCATCCTGCCCATGCCCCCTCCAATGCTGCAAAACATACACAAGAATAAAAACATCCAATGTAATGTCCCCTAACCCCTTAATCACCATAGCGGTTATTAACCGCTACAGTCATTAAGGGGTTAACCGACCCTCACCCACCACTCTGGAGGCCTACATACCCTCCACCACTAACCCCTCACCCCGTGAGGCCTAACCACCCTCACCCACTACCCAGCCGGGAGGCCTACCCACATACACTTGGGGCCAATACCCCCTCCCCCCACCCCCAGTACCCACATTAAAAACAATACACTGCCCCACAATAAACATCATTCTATTTATTAAATACATAACCCACCCCCTGTGCCCCCCCCCATAAATACATGATTTATTCTTTTACATACAGGGTTCATATCCCAGGCCCACGTGAGTCCCCGGTGGGCCTGACGGGTCACCTCACAGACCTACAGGTTACCAGCAACATGTTTCACACAGGTTCTGGTGGCCTGTTGGTGGGTCCCGCCAGGCGCCATGGCCCACCAGGTGGTCTCCGTGGGTCACCGTGGGCCCCAATTGGGTCCTCACGGTAGGCCCGTGGATGTCTGGGGGCCCTGGGTCAGACCCACAGGTGTCTGAGGGGCCTCGGATGGTTCTCACGGGGGTCTGGGGACCCACGTGTGGTCCCTTCGGGTCCGCGGTGCCCCCACAGATGTGAGGCCACCGGTTCTTCCCCGCAGGTGTCCCCCGTGGACCCAGCAGCCTGGTACCCGTGAGAAGCCCGAGGAAACCTCAGGTGGTCTCCAGAGGTCTCTCGCAGACCAAAGGAACCAACCCTGTATGTAAAAAAATTAAACCGGACCTATACATTCAATACATCAATCCCCCCTCCCCCCCAACACATACAGTACAATAATGTGCAAAATAACTATTATCCCGATATGGATAATATGTTATTTGCCCATTATGAAACACATAAAACGTGCATAAATCTAAACATGAATTTTTAATCTTAAAATCACCACATTGCATGTTACAATAAATCCAGCATCGATTGTAAATATAAACCAACAAACCAGCAGCTACACAAATGTATATGAAATGTCACACAATTGCATTGAGTGTGTAAATGATGCAATTAATCTGTGCATCATGTAACACTATGCAAAATATATGTAACAATGAAATACACTATGAACAATGTACCCTAACCACTAATGCCATCATGAAAATCAAATAGAAACTAAGCAACATCAATACAATTAGCATCAATCAATTAATCCATTTCCTCAAACAATTACAATACAATACAATACAAATCAATTATACAATTCCCTATTTGATTCCTAAAGCCAAACCACCACCGACTGGCTTCAAAATGAGGCGACATAGGCTTTAATAGGCCTATGACGTCACATTTTGGTCACATGTTTCCCACGGTCCTGATTGGGCCATGAAAAAACATGTGATTTGGCCGAAAAAAAATAAATGATGACGTCATTTAAAGGTCATTTAAAGGCAGTGACGCCAGCCAATCAGAATGGTTTATTGGTTTATATTTACAATCGATGCTGGATTTATTGTAACATTCAATGTGGTGATTTTAAGATTAAAAATTCATGTTTAGATTTATGCATGTTTTATGTGTTTCATAATGGGCAAATAATCTATTATCTATATCTGGATAATAGTTATTTTGCACATTATTGTACTGTATGTGTTGGGGGGGGGTTTGATGTATTGAATGTATAGGTCCGGTTTACTTTTTTTTACATACAGGGTTGGTTGCTTTGGTCTGCGAGAGACCTATGGAGATCCCCTGAGGTCTCCTCGGGCTTCTCACGGGTACCAGGCTGCGTGGTCCACGGGGGACACCTGCGGGGAAGAACCGGTGGCCACACATCTGTGGGGGCACCGCAGACCCATAGGGACCACCCGTGGGTCCCCAGACCCCCGTGGGAACCACTCGAGGCCCCTCAGACATCTGTGGGTCTGACCCAAGGCCCCCAGACATCAACGGGCCTACCATGGGGACCCAATTGTGGCCCACGGTGACCCGCGGAGACCACCTGGTGGGCCATGGCGCCTGGCGGGACCCACCAACAGGCCTCCAGAACCTGTGTGAAACATGTTGCTGGTAACCTGTAGATCTGTGAGGTGACCCATCAGGCCCACAGGGTACTCACGCGGGCCTGGGGTATGAACCCTGTATGTAAAAGAATAAATCATGTAGTTATGTATTTAATAAATAGAATGATGTTTATTGTGGGGCAGTGTATTGTTTTTATTGTGGGTACTGGGGGTGGGGGGAGGGTGTATTGGCCCCAAGGGTATGTGGGTAGGGCTCCCGGCTGGGTAGTGGGTGAGGGTGGTTAGGCCTCAAGGGGTGGGGGTAGTGGGGGTTGGTATGTAGGCCTCCCGAGTGGTGGGTGAGGGTGGGTTAACCCCTTAATGACTGTAGCGGTTAATAACCGCTATGGTGAGTAAGGGGTTAGGGGACATTACATTGGATGTTTTTATTCTTGTGTGTGTTTTGCAGCATCGGAGGGGGCATGGGCAGGATGAAGATGAGGATGAAGACGGCCTTCGTCATGGGTGCCTGTAAAAGGTAAGTGTAATATGTTTTTACTGTATTTATTTAAAGTTATATGTATTTAAAATGGGCAAATGCATAATTATCAATATGTGGGTAATAGTAAATTTGCCCATTACTGTATGGTATGTGTTAGAGGGGTGTATTTAGTTATAAATATTGTTTATTATTTTTTGAGGCGCAACATTGGTACCGCAGGCCCGCAGGTACCTCGGGACTCCCTCGGGGACCCCCACACTCCCGCGGGGACCCCCGCTTGGTGAGCCAGGGACCCCCGGACCCCTGCTGGGTCAGCCGGGGATACCCGCACGACCCTCGGGCTCCCTCGGGGACCCCCGCGGGGTCAGCTGGGGACACCCGCCGGCCTGTTGTATGGGTTTTGCGCATGCAAAAATGAAAAGCAATATTTTTTTCTAAGTCCAGCTTTTTTTGCATCTACTCTGACCTGACGTGTTCTGATCAACGCAACTTTCGCATACGCTAAGGTTGCTTTGCTTAGTGCATCCCGCTTAAGGGCAGAATTTAACGCAAATAGGGTTGCAAACGAGCAAAGTTGGACTTAGAAAAAATTCCGGAAAAAAGTCAGTTTTAGAGCGCAAAGTGCCTATTTGCGTTGCTTAGTGCATCGGTTTGAGTGCAACATCACTTTATAAAAGCACTTTGCGCTCTAAAAGTGACTTAACGGACTTAGTGCATGACCCCCATTGTCTTCAATTTTACCACCATTTCATACTGTCTAGCAAGGACTACAAGAAGTAGCAGGACTTTGATCAGCCCAGAATTCCGGAGCTCATATGAACTTTGATAAAGCGCCCTGTTCGTGAAACATGTTAGAGAATCTGTCAGGATTTTTGTCTATATGTTTTTAATTTAATACATTTTTGATACTGGCCCTCTGTCCCACTGGTACACCTTCTTTCTAGCTGTGCTCCGGATTTTCTATTTTTGAATAACCCTTGCTAGCAAGGATTACAGTATGTCCTCCCTCTGCTTCTGGTGAAAATCAGGGAGAGCCAGCACCGGTAACTCTCCATGCTCTGTCGCACCCTCCTTCTGGCCGTTACCAGTCATTAAGTATCTTAGTATTGTTAACTTGAGTCCCATATTTTTATACCAGTCCTGTTTGTCACAGTGTCTTTATTTCCGAGATTTTAGAACACAGTCTTTACTGGGGAATAGATCAGCAGAGAAAGGAAAGAGGTCCTAGGCCCCAAGGAAGTTTTCCACGAGCTGAACAGCCACAGTTAAGGTTTTGGCGGCATGGACATTTACCTTGTTCACTGTTTTGCCTGACCTGCTCCTGTATTAGTAGTTTGTTTTGCCTGGCCTGCTCCTGAAGAAACTCCTTTAATAAATGTTTCTTTGTGTGGCCCTTCAGATTCAGGGAAACACACACGAGAGTGGTGAGCAGATTAATAAAGTCAGTCTGTTCTGAGACTGACATTTAACCTGCTCAGTGCTGTGCTCAACCTTTAAACATAGGTCTCAAATGCATAACAATCAGATAGGGAATCCACCCTGTCACAGTGTGCTGCATACATCCTGACATATGTGATGTCAACTTCACCTTTATCCACCCCACATTAACTGATGGGATCATGTCATCAGTTATGTCATCAGTGATGTAATTTATGATGACATCAGCAAAGCATTGGGAGGGGAGTTAAGGTTGTGTGTCACCTTAACTTAGAAATGTCCAGACTTTTGAAGGGTGTTTACAAACCTTAACTACTCTTTAAGAAAATTTTCTTTAATTGAATTTCTATGGTTTTATTTTATTCTATGGAACATACTGTATATAGCAATTGATCACAATGAGTCTTTCATTCATATATTTCACTATGAAATTGTTCATACAGTAGATACTGTACCTCGCACATGTTGTAAAATTCTAATCAAATGGATACAACCAATTGTGCTCAAACTAGTTTCCACACAAATTCACCTTGCCAATCCGACCTGAAATCCAACATTTCGGACAGATTGATTCATTTTTTAGAGAGTTTTAGAGAGTTGTGAAAAAGGGGGGTTATAATAGAAGTCTTGTTCAAACATTAACTATGGATGTGCGGTATTCCACCACTCTGTGTGTGACAACCGGGGAGTCACGCCGCCCTCGGCGTGCTCCCCACTCACCTGCAGCTCCGCCGGGTCCTCCCGCGGCACGTAGGCAGCCTCCCTCCAGGACGCCGATCGCAGCTCCACGTCGGTGCTCCTCTTCTGATGTCGGCCCTGCGGGCATGCCCGGTCACGCGCCCGCAAGCGCAGCTACACAGAGGCGCGGCCACATGGAGGCGCACCAGCCTCTTAAAGGCACAGCACCTCAAACCTAGAGACTTAATTGGAACAAAATGATAGGCGGATGGATTTGCAGAGCCTTCATTCCCTTACCGTTCAAGCCCGAGCTTCCAGTCTGGGACCTTCACCAATGGCCTCAACATCCTTCGCAACAGTCTTTGCATCTCCTCCATCTGCTATGGAACCCCGAATTCCGAGCCCCAACCGCTACGCTGGGGACCCCCAAGGATATAGGGGCTTCCTTAATCAATGTTTCATCCAATTCCAACTCTCACCCTCTCTTTTTGTCTCCTCAACCTCTAAAGTCGCCTATATCGTTGCTCTTCTCTCCAACGAGGTGCTGGCCTGGGCCTCCCCCATTTGGGAACAACAATCTCCCATCACACAGGACATCGACCTCTTTGCCCGTGAGTTCTGAAGAGTCTTTGACACACCTGGACGGCAGTTAACGGCAGTTTCCTCCCTCCATAAAATAACTCAGGCAGATCGTCCCGTTGCCCGGTACGCTGTGGCTTTCCGCACCCTTGCTGCCGAGACGGGGTGGAACAATGAAGCACTATTTTTACTGCATTTTGGCAGGGCCTGTCGTAGTCCCTAAAGGATGATCTTGTGGCGCGGGAACGTCTCACTGACCTAGAGGATTTGATCGCCCTTTGCCTTCGGGTGGACCAGCGTCTGCAGGAGCGGAGGACTGAACGTTCCCGTCACCGTCAACGGGTTTCAAGGTCTCTCGTCCCGTCGTTCGTGTCTCCAGAACCTCCGTCTTTGGACGTCCCGGAACCAATGCAATTGGGAGGGAATAAGCTGTCCTCTGCCGAGGAACAACGCCGGCGCAGTGCAGGTCTCTGTATGTACTGTGGCAATTCCGGTCACTTGGTGCTCCAGTGTCCCCACAAACCGGGAAATGCCAAATCCCAATGAGATCCCGTGGAGTCTCGTTGGGAACACTGCCTCTCTCCCCCATCATCAAGGAGGTCCTTCCCACCAGGATCCTGCTGCCAGTGACGCTGTCTGGAGAGGGGTTCATACTCAAGCACTGGCATTCGTGGACTCCGGCTCCGCAGGCAATTTCATCGATCAAGCTTTTGCTAGACGGAACAATATTCAACTTACCAGCAAGAGGATTCCAGTGGGCCTGGAGGCCATTGATGGTCGACCTCTAAAGCTGGCCTTCATCACGCTACAGATGGTGCCTCTCCTACTGCAGTTCGTCGGGGCTCATACGGAGACCATTACCCTCGATGTCATCCACATTCCCTCCGTCGAGTTGATTCTGGGCCTTCCTTGGCTCCAAGTTCATAATCCTCACATCGACTGGACCAACCGGGAACCCATCCAGTGGGGTGCTCAATGTGCCAAGACCTGTACCAGGCTGTCCCAGAAGGTTGGAGGTTTGTGTACCTTACCAGAGGAGGTAATTTCCTTGCCCACTGTATATGTGGAATTCCACGATGTGTTCGACAAAGCACGATCCGAGGCCCTACCTCCACACCGACCTTTCGACTGTCCGATCGACCTGCTGCCCAGGGCAGTTCTTCCCAGGGGGCGATCCTACACACTCTCTCTCCCAGAGACTAAAGGCATGAACACTTACATTGCAGAGAATTTGGAGAGGGGTTTCATCCGAAAATCTTCTTCCCCGTTGGAGCGGGCTTCTTCTTTGTAAAGAAAAAGGACGGGTTTCTTCGTCCATGCATCGACTACCGGGGCTTGAATAACATCACACGCAAGAACCGCTACCCGCTGCCTTTGATTTCGGAGCTCTTCGACCGCCTTCAAGAAGCTACCATTTTTTCTAAACTTTACTTAAGGGGCGCTTACAATTTGGTAAGGATACGCGAGGGGACGAGTGGAAGACTGCATTTAACACCCATGATGGCCATTATGAATACCTGGTCATGCCGTTTGGCCTGTGCAACGCGCCAGCAGTCTTTCAGGACTTCGTCAATGAGATTTTCCGGGACATTCTTAATAAGTTTCTCATTGTTTACTTAGACGACATCCTAATCTTTTCTAAGTCCGTCCAAGAACACATTAACTACGTTCAGCAGGTGCTGTTACGCCTCCGGGAGAACCATCTCTTTGCGAAATTGGAGAAATGCCAATTCCATCTGACGTCCGTGGCGTTCCTGGGATACATTATCTCTGACTCCAGGTTCACTATGGATCCAGCGAAACTAAAGGCCATTCTGGACTGGCCCGTCCGTCCACTCTTAAAGGCGTGCAACGCTTTCTAGGTTTTGCAAACTACTACCTTCGCTTCATTCGCAATTTTTCAAACACGGTATCTCCCATCACTGCTCTAACCAAAAAAGGTGCAGATCCCTCTTCATGGTCCGAATCCGCCATTCAGGCATTTAAGAAGGCTTTCGTGTCTGCCCCGATCCTCACCCACCCAGTGTCACGCTGCGCTCACCACAAACAGGACTAGACCGCAGGGCTGAGGTGGGGATGTATCTATCCGCCGCCCTACAACCACAGAGCCAGGTCCGGAATGCGTTGTCGGAGTCGTGGAGCTGGGTCGGGGCAGGAGAGTTCGGGGAAGCCGTGGTACTTGCCGTGATCCGGGGTTGGAGAGAGAAGAATCGTCGTATCCGAAGCCGTGATCAAGGAGAGGAGAGAGCGGGGGTCCAATAACAAGCCGAAGTCCAGGTGTAGAGAGGAGACAGGTCCAGGTACAAGCAGGGGTCACAACACGAGTCAGGCAATTCACAGGAACAGACAAGATCCAAGAAGCAGCAAGCACAGCACAACAGTGTTTATGTCCAGCAAAGTTAAAGTGAAACAGGAAGGTATTTAAAGGGGAAAGCACCAATCTGGAACTAGCAGATGATGACCTCACACATAAGCCATGAGCCGATAGGGTAGTGCAGGATTGGCTACTGGTGTAACACAGCTGATGCTGCTAGTGTTCGTTGGTGTGCGGCGTGCGCGTGTACGAGGAGTGCGACGCAGAGTGAGTGCTGTGGTGATACTGCGGGAGCGCGCCTCCGCGGATGAAGCATTGCGCAGCTCCGTGCGCACCGATAGCGGTCTGCGAATGTCAGAGGTACAGCCGCGTGATGCATGCTGGGGGCGGAGCCTGGCAGCGATCCTGACACTCAGATCCTAATCTCCCATTTACCCTGGAAGTGGATGCCTCTGACGTCGGGGCTGGCGCCATTTTGTCCCAAAGGACTTCCCCCTTAGCAAGATTACACCCATGTGCCTTCTTTTCTAAGAAATTTTCTTCCGCAGAACGGAATTATGATGTCGGTAACCGGGAGCTCTTGGCTATCAAGTTGGCATTAGAGGAATGGAGACACCTCTTAGAAGGCACAGAAACTCCCATAACCATCCTCACAGACAATAAAAACCTGCTCTATTTAGAAGGGGCACGTCGACTGAGCGCCCGACAAGACCGCTGGGCGTTATTCTTCTCCCGCTTCTATTATTTCATCTCTTTCGTCCCTGGCTCCAAGAACCTGAAAGCAGATGCCTTGTCACGACAGTTCCTTGCAGAGGATAGGTCGGAAGAACAGCTTAAGACGATAATCCCTCCCAAATTTATCGTATCCGCCAACTCCTTTGACGTCATGGACAAGATCCGATCCGAGCAATCTCTGGCTCCTATGGGGCTTAAGGTCCCGGAAGGAAGACTCTACACCACACTGCAATATCGCAAGAGAGTCCTCGAGTGGTGCCATTCCTCTAAATCCGCAGGGCATCCAGGGATACGGAAGACCAACGACCTCATCCAACGAACCTTCTGGTGGCCAGGGATGTCTAAATATGTGGAGGAGTTTGTGAAGGCATGTGGCACATGTGCCCGCAACAAAGTACCTCGGGTTAAACCAGCAGGCCTCCTTCTTCCATTACCCATCCCAGATCGCCCTTGGAACCCTATTTCTATGGATTTTATCGTGGATCTCCCCACTTCCAAAGGGATGAATACTATACTCGTTGTCATTGATTGCTTTTCCAAGCAGACTCACCTTGTTCCCTTGAGAGGTCTTCCGAATTCCCCCAGGCTCGCGGATGTTTTCATCCAAGAAATCTTTCGTCTCCATGGAGTACCATCGACCATCGTCTCGGACAGCGGGTTCCAATTCATTTCAAAATTTTGGCGAGCCTTTTCACTAAAAATGGGTATTTCATTACAATTCTCCTCAGGATACCACCCACAGACCAATGGGCAGAAGGAGAGCGCCAATCAAAACCTGGAACAGAATCTTCGTTGCTTCATAACCGATACACAGGACGATTGGGTGGACCTTGGGCCGAGTTTGCCCTCAACTCCCTACATAATGACTCCACTCAAGAATCTCCCTTTTTTGTAAATTTCGGGTTTCACCCATCCCGCTTACCCTCCTCCTCCCTATCCTCTGGGGTACCAGCGGTTGACAAATGTATCACCCGGCTGAAAGACTTATGGAGGAAGATTCAGGAGAACCTAAGAGTGGCTACTGGAAGACAGAAACTCCAGGCAGATCGTCATCGACGCTTGGTCCCGGAATTCTCTCCGGGAGACAGGGTGTGGCTATCATCCAGGAATATTCGTCTAAGAGTCCCCACTATGAAGCTGGCACCCAAGTTTCTCGGTCCCTTTCCCGTGATTAGGAAGATCAATCCGGTGGCATATCGCCTGCGTCTTCCGCCCTCGATGAGGATTTCGTCCGGTTTTTCATGTATCCTTGCTAAAACCTGCATTTCAGAGTCCTCGTTTCACCAAGACCACTTCTCCTCCACTCCCCCTTTTGATCCAAGGGCAACGGGAGTACGAGGTCCAGTCTATCCTGGATTCAAGGATCTCCAGAGGAAGAGTACAATACCTGGTCCACTGGAGGGGGTTCGGACCTGAGGAACGCTCATGGGTTCCCCACCGAGATCTCCACGCTCCTCGACTCGTCCAAGTATTCCATCGTAGGAATCCTTCCAAACCATACCATGAACACCCGGAGGTTACCCCTGAAGGGGGGGGTACTGTGACAACCGGTGAGTCACGCCGCCCTCAGCGTGCTCCCCACTTACCTGCAGCTCCGCCGGGTCCTCCCACGGCACGCAGGCAGCCTCCCTCCAGGACCCCGATCGCAGCTCCACATGGGCCATGTCGGCCCTGCGGGCATGCCCGGTCACGCACCCGCAAGCGCAGCTACATGGAGGCGCGGCCACACGGAGGCGCACCAGCCTCTTAAAGGCAAAGCACCTCAAACCATTGCTGCAATCAAATGCAGCCTAACCACTGGGCTTTATTGCTCCTCCCCTGGGAGTCATGCTGGACCTATCCCTGCCACAGCCTGGCCCTTCCACACACACCCACCTTGCTGCCCTGCCATTAGACCCTCTCTCCTACATATACCCTACAGTTTCACTAACTCGTCGGCTGAGCATAGAACCAGTTGTTCTCATTACTCTCTGCCTCCCTAGTCCTGTCTTGTCTTGTTTTGCATTCTTCCTCGTGTACCGAACCGTCTTCCTCTACGATTCTCCGCACCTCTGGCACCCCGAACTCGGTAAATGGTAAAACGATTACGTCTCTCTCTCTGACCCCGGACTTGGCTAACAGCACCCACTACCATCCGTACCTCTCCTGCCCCGACTCGGATTCCCAGACAATACTACTCTCAAGACGTGCCCTCGTGGCTGTGGGTGGCGTTATAACTTTTCCCACCTCAGCACCGCGGTCCCGTCTCGTTTGTGGTGAGCTCGACCTGACACCGTGTGTGTGTATGTGTGTTTATGTTTTGCCTCAGTAACTGCCATCCATATCTATTTTTCCTCAGTATTTGCCCTATCATATCTATTTTACCTCAATAATTGCCCTTAATGCTTATTTTACCTCAATAACTGCCTGGCATCTATTTTACCTTAGCAACTGGCCTTTCATATCTATTTCACCTCACAAACTTTGTCTCATACATTTTTAACCTCAGTAATTGCCCATACTAACTATTTTGCCTTAGTAACTGCCCCCTCATATCTATTTTATCACATTAACTGCCCCTCATATCCATTTTACCTTGGTAACTGCCCCTCTCTGTCAGGAGAAGATTGCTTGATGTAGAGTGTGAGCAGAGTGAGGAGACCCAGTGAGTGAGGAGAAGAAGATTTGTTGTGCGGACGGATCCATCAGATTTTTTTTTTTTTAGTTGAGTAATGTAGGTTACTTTTTACATCTATGGCAGAAACGTGGGAGTGCTCTGAAATCAGAGAAAATGACTGCTAGAATACAGTATAAAAGAAAAGCAATGGGAATTGGTTTGATTAATAGGATCCACTTTATATTTGCACTGAGGGATAATATTTGATTACAAGATAGAACCTATTGAATGATGCCATGCTGCAGCACGCTGAGAAATAAGGAAACTGAGGTACTGTAGAAAATACGAAGCTAATTTTTGATTACTTTGCTAATGCTGCATGTTGATAAGTACATTTTAGCCAATAGACGATACGTGTACACTCCATGACCTGAGGCCATAAGGGGGTAAAAATGTTTGAGAATAGAACAAAAAGTGGGAGATGTATCAACGTTATGAAAGTGCGAATAGGAGTTTGTTTAGACCCATTGCTCCTTTTCCTGCTTGTGTTTGCAGCAAATGTGAAAAAGTGTTGGCTATGGGATGCACATTGTCAGCCAGAATGTTTTATACCACTTCCGGGTTGGCAGAATTTTTTTGAGGCAAGTACAAGATTAAAAAAAATGACGCAGAGTTTAATACATCAGGTGTTTTCTCTTATTGCCATTCCCTTAATTGCAAGCTGGTGCACACTTGCCAAAACTTTGATCCAAGACGTTGATACATTGATGCCAAAGACGGCAAGATGTAAATTACGCAATTTGCATAATTTTTGCTCCATATGTGAATTAATACAGTACTTCACCCTGAAAATGAGTAAAGGTAAGTAAACGTTATCTTTATACACTTTTTTGAACAGCTGAACATAAAATATTTTATGAAAGCTGTTAACCATTGTAGTAAAATATATGTTCCTCTTTCCTATTCATAATCAAATACTTTTGTAGAATGAGAGATAGTTCATTTCTTTGCTCTGCATAAAAAAAGCTTCAGGTTCCGAAGCATTTTCCTTTCGTTTAATTTCAACCTTGCTGTAGTTAAACCAGGAAGCAAAGAATGGAGACTAATTCAATCCTCACAGCTCATGTAAAAACCTGTAACTTCCATGCTGATATGATTTACACAGTGCCTTCCAGACTTGTGCTACCCAGAGGGCCCTGATCTATAACCACAGAGGGAGGATGGAAAGCTAGCAGGGATGCAAACTGATCTTCTAACTGACTGCTATAGTAATTTATTTAAATGCCCTTCTGAGTGACATTAGAACTTATACATCCTCCCAGAAGAACACATATAAACTCATGCACTTGCAATGAAACTTGAAGAAAGATTTTTAAACAGATTATTCTATCCTACAGTTTTACATCTGATTTTCAAGTAGACACCCTTGAGTACAGCTCTTTTGTGGCGTTTAGCATTACAAACCATTTCTTTCCATATGGCTTTTCAAACAGTTGCTGAAACCATCCATCACAATATGATGCAACACTAGTGATACTAGACTAATAATACTGGGAGCCTAGTGTATTATAAATATGCACACCATGGACCTGCACACGGCTGCAGTCCTGAGAGGGTCCTCAATCTTCTGTACCCCATCGGCCACATGATCAATAGACAAGTGTGCAAAGAGTTAACTGTCACCATGCTTGGATTTGTCAGCCTTCCCAGCAAGGAATATTTAATGCCTTGTGCGGCCAGAATGGAACTCCAAGCCTCCAACCCCCAACCCAGCTGCACATCCCGGGACTCTGTCTCTTTACACCCCCCCTCCCCCCTCCAACCACCACCATGGACCTGCACATGGCAGCAACTAAAAGGCTGCCAAAGGGGGATTTGCCGTTTTGCTGATAATTGTTGAGGCCCATGAAATTGGACTCTAAACTTTAACCCATGCTGAGCAACTTCCCCAACTATTCCTTGTCTCACTACTCACTCCCTTTTTATTTAATAGATTGTAAGCTCTTTGGGACAGGGACCTTCTTTCCTATTGTATCATATTGTGTCAATTTACTCCTACTGTACAGTATGTACTATTTTTGTATTTTATTGTTCTCCCTCACCCATTGTACTATGCTACAGAATATAGGCCAGGTAGAACAGCTTTAGTCTCATGCAGCACATCTCCAAGTGGCACATTATAAGTGGCAGGACAACTGAACAACTGAAGTTTAAAAGGAAGTTCAAAAGAAGTGAAGAAGTGGACACCCCCAACAGGCCCTGATTCCTGCATTTGAACTACGCTGGAAAGGAGGATATCATCTATACCAGACTGCATCATTACTGCTGTGATGCTGCCTTTACCATTTATATTTGCTGTGACTTAACTTTTTCTCAAATTATGCACTTCTTTTTTACCAGCCTCAGTATGTCTCTAACTCTATTCATATATCTCCATCTCTCCTTCCTTCACCACTTCTCTGTTCACATGAGCTCCTTTCTTACCTGCATCCTCTGACACCACACAGCTATATCCCCTGCACTAAGAACCACCCCTACAAATCATCCTTAAACATTCTCTTTCTATCCATGCTTCTCCTCCTTGCTTCTGGGGATATCTCCCCCAATAATACACAAAGAGCATGTCGCTTGCCAAACAAAAAGCCACAACATAAACATAAATTACCCGGTGCATGGTAGAAAGGAAACAGCATTAAACACACAAATAATCACAAGGATTAAATAAAGCCCCCAATAGTTGCACTCAAGGTAAATAACACTATAGGTGAAAAGTCATCTCAATGGAAGCCAAAAATAGCCTAATCCCTCAGTGGGTTAAGCCGCAAAAGGTCACAATCAAAATAAAAAATAAAAATAATAAAGTTTTAATAAACAATTTGAAATTAAAACCCGACGAAACACCATAAAAATGCATAGAAATGCATGGAATAGAATCCCCAAGTGTATGGAGGTGAGAAAAATAGGCAGTGTATTAGTATATCTAAAGCCTGGGTCACTCAGACAAAAAGTAATAAAGCTGTCCACTCATAAACAGTCTCACACGAGCTGTGTGTGAGGCTGTAAGAGCATAAATTGTGCAAACAGCAGCAACAGAGTAATGCTTGTAACTTCCAAAAGACACACTATCGATCATCCGTGAGGTAAGTATATGACCTGACATCGTGTGGCCTGCGTATATTAGTGAACAGCTGAAGCCCTGGAAAGTATCCGGAGCTGGTCTCGCCTCCAAACACAAACCACGTGAGCGTCAACGTGATGACGTCATGCGTACCCCGACGTACGTTTCGCGCGTCACAGCGCGCTTCTCAAAGGGGAGGAGTGAATCGTAATGTTTAGCATGACCTGATATACCCACCCAAAGAGGGGAGGGCCGGACAAATTGCCTAACATGATCATATATAGCAATGGCAAAGTAGGGATACAAATAAACCCTTGAATAACTTCACAAACAAATAAACAATGGAATCAGGGAAATGGATGGATAGGGGGGAAGTGGAGGGAGGGGACACAAATAAAGCTGGCATACGCTACTAGTGTCCCATCAGATAAATGAGTAAATCAGGGTAATACACAATTAAAAAGCGTACAAAGGCAACATAATGGCAAAAGCAGGGAGATGCTGAAAAAATTAATAAGATAATGGGGAGTGTAGGAATGAACTATCCTGATGGATCCGCCTATAGAGTCAAAACGGAACCTACTAAGCTGGAATTAAATAGTAGGTCCTATATACCGGGCTCCCTCTACCCAAAATCAAAGAAAAGAAGAAAAAATGAATCCTTCATTCAGACCGTGCGGTGAAAGTGTGTTTAACAAGTATATCCACCTGCATTCACATTGTCGTAATTTGATGTCCCAGTTGCCCTTGCGTGGGCCCCAGGGTATATGCGCTATGCCCATGAAACGTAAATTGGAAGCATCTCCCTGGTGTATGTCATTTATGTACCTAGCCACCAGTGTGTCAAGTTTGTTCCGGACTGAACCTAGATGTTCCAAAATGCGTACTTTAAAGGTTCTGTGTGTTTCTCCAACGTATTGTTTGCCGCTAGAGAATTGAATCAGATACACCACCCCTGTAGTGAGACAGTTGATAAAGTTTTTGGTGGTGTAGATGTTATGTGATGTGGAGTCAGTGAATGTTTTGCTGACTTGGATCGAAGGGCAAGCCTTACAACGTCCACATGTGTATGTACCACAGGGTTTATTACCCAGCCATGTACGTGTGGGTTTTGTCTGGAAGTGGCTTTTAACTAGACGATCACGAAGGTTACGTGCTCTACGGCTAACCATATTTGGTGTTTTTTGTAGTTTTTTTGGATAGATCATCATCTTGGAGTAAGATGTGCCAATGTTTGGTTAAAATCTGGCGGATGGATTGCCACTGACTACAAAAGGTGCCAATAAAGCGTATGATTTGTGCCTTTTCATCGTCAGGTCTTGGATGTTCAATAAGTAAACTAGGTCTTGGGGTGTTAAGTGACCTATTGTGTGCTTTTTTAATAATTGATTTAGTGTACCCTCTTTCCAAGAAGCGCTTGGTGAGGTCTTTTGCCTGGATCTTAAATTCTGTCATATTAGAACAGTTTCGCTTCAGGTGAAGAAATTGGCCTGTCGGAATGTTGGGTATCTGCTTTAGATCTACTAATACAGATTAGATATACTAATACGCTGTCTATTTTTCTCACCTCCATACACTTGGGGATTTTATTCCATGCATTTTTATGCATTTTTATGGTGTTTCGTCAAGTTTTAATTTCAAATTGTTTATTAAAACTTTATTATTTTTATTTTGAGTGTGACATTTTGAGGCTGACCCCACTGAGAGATTAGGCTATTTTTGGCTTCCATTGAGTTGACACTTTCACCTATAGTGTTAGCTACCTTGAGTGCAATTATTGGGAGCTTTATGTAATCCTTGTGATTATATGTGTGTTTCATGATATCTCCCCTAATCCTGGTCCCTGCCTTATTCCTACATGCTCTCGTCCTCGCCTGCCAATTGCAACCTCTACTCCTTCTGGTGTCAACCCCTCCAACCTCATACCCATCCCCTGCCCCCCTCCCGCCTCTCTCCCTTTCTCCTGTGCCCTTTGGAATGCTTGCTCACTTTCTAACAAGTGCCTCTCTGTACATTACTTTTCTCTCTCACTCTCTGCTCCTATTTGCTATAACTGAGACCTGGCTCACCCAGTCTGACTCTGCTCTGGAAGCTGCCCTCTCTTATGGTGGCCTTTCTTTCTCCTACACTCTGCGCCCTGATGGCAGGGGTGGAGGCGTGGGGCTCCTGCTCTCCTCTCTCTGCCATTACCGAACCCTTCCTATTCCTCCATCTCTTACTTTTCCTTCCTTTGATGCTCACACTGTCCAGATCTTCTCTCCTCTCCCTGTCCATGTGGCTGTCATCTATCACCCACCTACCTCTACTCATCCCCCTTCTGCCTTTCTCTCTCACTTTGAATCCTGGCTCTCTTCCTTTCTCTCCTCAGACTCCCCTGTTCTTCTCCTTGGGGACTTCAATTGTCACATTGATGACCCCTCTCTCCCTTGGGCTTCCCGCATTCTCTCTCTAACCTCTTCTTTTGACCTTCAACAGTGGACAGCAGCCAGCACCCACAAAGATGGCCACTACTTAGACCTGGTTTTCACTAAAAACTTCTCTCTCTCCGATTTCTCCATTTCCCCTTTTCCTCTCTCTGACCATTTCATTCTCTCTATCTCGCTTCTCCCCTTCTCCACCTCCATCTACCCCCCGGTTCTGCAGAAACCTGCGCTCTATTCACTTACCTGACTTTGAGTCCACTTTATGCTCTTCCCTCTCCTCTCTGAGCTCTGCTACAGACCCTGACAACCTGGTCAGGAACTACAACTTTGCCTTGTCCTCCTCTCTGGATCTACATGCCCCGCTTTCTCTCTGCCGCCCTCGCCCTTCTAACCCTAGACCCTGGCTTAATTCCCACACGCGCATGCTGCGTTCCTCCACTCGTTCCTCTGAACGCCTCTGAAGGAAATCTCATACTCTCGCAGACTTCCTTCACTACAAATTTATGCTATCCTGTTTCAACTCTGCCCTCTCGCAAGCTAAACAAGCCTACTTTTCTTCACTAATCAACATGTATGTATGTATGTATGTCTTTATTTGTATAGCGCCATAAAATGTACATAGCGCTTCACAGTAGTAATACATGTCATATAAATAGCAAATATAAATAACACATCATGGGAATAAGTGCTTCAGACATACTGTAAAAGTAACATTAAGGAAGGAGTCCCTGCTCCGAGGAGCTTACAATCTAATTGGTATGTAGGGAGAACGTACAGAGACAGTAGGAGGGAATACTAGTAAGTAACATGCACAAGTCTAACCCATGCCGACTGTTCTCTGTCTTTGATGCTCTACTCAAATCACCCTCAGCTGCCTCTCCTTCCTCCATCTCCGCTCAGGACTTTTCCTTATTTTAAGGAAAAGGTGGAATCCATACGTCAGAACATCCCCTCTGTTTCTTCCTCCCATCCTACACCTCTTCCTAACTCTCCTCTGCCTTCCTTGACTCTTTTCCCACTGTCTCAGAGGAGGATGTGTCACTGTTGATCGCCTTCTCCCTCTACCACTTGCTCTATTGACCACATTCCCTCCCATCTCCTAAACCCTCTTGGTCCTACTATAATCCCTACGCTCACACACATTTTTAACTCCTCCCTCTGCTCTGGAACCTTTCCATCCTCCTTCAAACATGCAACAGTCATACCATTACTCAAAAACAGCAAGCTTGACCCTACTGTACCTGTCTTTCTAACTATCGACCTGTCTCCCTCCTGCCTTTTGCCTCTAAACTCCTTGAACGTCTTGTATTCTCTTGCTTGCTCCATTTTCTCAACACCTATTCTCTCCTAGACCCTCTACAATCTGGCTTCCAGACTGCTCACTCCACGGTAACAGCCCTCACTAAAATAACTGATGACCGCCATGCTGCTAAAGACAGAGGTCATTACACTCTGCTCATATTACTCAACCTCTCTGCAGCATTTGACACAGTGGACCACCCTCTTCTCCTTCACATTCTCCATACTCTTAGTATTCGGACCAAAGCTCTCTCCTGGATCTCATCCTACCTCTCCCATCATACTTTCAGTGTCTCTTCTGCTAACACCTCCTCCTCCTCTATTGATCTCTCTGTGGGGGTACCCCAGTGCTCTGTCCTGGGACCTCTTTTCTTTTCTCTGTACACACTCTCTCTAGGTGACCTAATAACATATTTTGGGTTTAAATATCAACTCTATGCTGACGACACACAAATGTACTTTTAAACACCCGACCTTACACCTGCTGTACAAACCAAAGTTTCTGAATGTCTCTCTGCAATATCGTCCTGGATAGCCCTCCGCCGCCTTAAACTCAACATGGCTAAAACAAAGCTCCTCATAATTCCTCCCAAACCTGGCCCTACTACCTCCTTCCACATTACTGTTGGAACTACGATCATTTGCCCAGTAGCCCAAGCAAGCTGCCTAGGGGTCACACTCGACTCCTCTCTCACATTCGCCCCTCACATTCAAAACATATTCCTCCGCAATATAACAAAGATACACCCTTTCCTCTGTTGCTTGACTGCTAAAACTCTGACTCAGGCCTTCTTTCTCTCCTGTCTTGATTACTGTAACCTCCTGCTGTCCGGCCTTCCTGCCTCTCACGTGTCTCCCCTACAATCTATCCTAAACGCTGCTGCCAGAATCACTCTACTCTTTCCTAGATCTGTCTCAGCATCTCCCCTCATGAAATCCCTGTCCTGGCTTCCGATCAAATCCTGCATCTCACACTCCATTCTTCTCCTCACTTTTAAAGCTTTACATTCTTCTGCCCCTCCTTACATCTCAGTCCTAATTTCTCATTATGCACCCTCCAGACGCTTGCGTTCTTCTCAAGGATGTCTTCTTTCTACCTCCTTTGTATCTAAAGCCCTCTCCCACCTTAAACCTTTTTCACTGACTGCCCCACACCTCTGGAATGCCCTTCCCCTCAGTTCCCGACTAGCACCCTCTCTATCCACCTTTAAGAACCACTTTAAGACACACTTGCTTCAAGAAGCATATGAATAGCACTGTGGATAATACTGGACACATGTTACATAAAGCTTGGCCCCCTGCAGACGCACTTACCAGAATTCCCTCCTACTGTCTGTGTACGTTTTCCCTACCTACCAATTAGACTGTAAGCTCCTCGGAGCAGGGACTCCTCTTCCTTAATGTTACTTTTATTTCTGAAGAACTTATTCTTATGATCTGTTATTTATATTATCTGTTATTTATTTGATTACCACATGTATTACTACTGTGAAGCGCTATGTACATTAATGGCGCTATATAAATAAAGACATACAATACAATATGTTGGCACACACAAATAAAAGATAATATTATTACTACTACTACTACTACTACTATCTATCTATATTATTGGTTTCATAGTGTTATTTTTAAATGGTTAAGTGGTAAAGCAGCACATTTTTTGTAGAGTTAGTGCTGAAACCAAAACTAGTCAAACCTGTCCTTGATAATAATGTTGTTAAATTTAGTTTAAAAACCCAGATTGTGGTGCATGTTAAGTTCTAGTATGTACAGTACAGTGCTTTATATACTGCCTGTACTACATAACAATATTTACCTGTACTGCCAATAGTAGATAAGAATATGTACCAGAATATGTGCCAGTGCATATACTATAAATATGTAGCCATGCCATATCTGGCTACTATTCTGCCCTGTCCTGACATATCAGTCCTGGTAACAGCAGGCACTGTTAGGACTAATCATGGGTTTTCCCCACTCAGGCAGTACCCTTGAGTGACAGGGTAGGAGGTGGAATCAGGTCTGTGTTCTACCCAATCCTGGGTTCAGACCTGGTACCCTCCCTCAACTGTGATCCAGGGAGTTGCATCTCCAAATTGTTAGTTGGTCTTTACCATAAGAGAGACAAGGTATCACACCGGGCTGCTGTGCACTAGCAGGCCCAGGTTCTCTTCCCTTCAGGGGAGAGTGAGTGATTACCTATCCCCCTATTACCTAGCCCTAGAGGGCTAGGGAAGAGCTATGACTACTGCGAGGGCCCTTGACCCGTAGTGTAGGTCTAGGGACCATCTGAAGTTTGAGAGACCAGAGCTGTGACTGCATTGAGCAAAATTACCAAGAGACTGTGCTGAGCAGAAGAATAAACCAGTTCCTGTTTCTGGGGTGAGAGGAGTCTGTTCTACTGTGGGAGATTGCCTTCATACAGTACGTCTGGAGCCTACAGCAGATGCAGATGCTGAGTATCATGGAGTAAATGTTGGGTATGTACCCCAGAAACCTGTCCTGCAGTCACCACAAACATCACTGGAAAACTCAGCCTCTTGTAAGATATCAGGTATCATGCACCATACACCTGGTAACAGAGGAATCTCCCATAGGGTTGAGGAAACACGTTACATTTGGAGGTGCTGCTGAGATCTGCAGCAACAGGACAGGCTTTCAGCGACACAAAACTGGAAGTTTACAGATACGCTTCCAGAATGAGGGCTATACAGAGAGGGAGGCTAGGTGTAGTGTCTAGTGAACTGCAGCCTACGCTGATCCACAGGGCGAGCTGTGTGCGGTAAGGTGCTGTTGCTGGTCAAAGTTACCCTGCAACCTGATGTACACTGGCGACACACTTTATTGCAGTGTGGCCAGTACCGCAAGCCAGGAGATTTCCCGGCTTGCAAGTGGCAGCCCCTTGGCGTGCCGCGCGTCTCTGACGCGCGGTCACGCATCATCGGGTGCCTGCGCCCCCTGCACGCACGTCCAGGGCTCCCCGAGGGAGCCCTGGTGTCCCGTGATGTGGAGGACGGCGGCAGGGGGTTCCGGGGGACCCGGCGGACCCGGAGAGGAGAGGGGGAAGCCGCGATCGGCGG